>NC_086449.1:334038967-334131467 GCF_028390025.1 Pseudophryne corroboree | reverse complement strand
AGGGACATAGTGTAAGCAGCACATGCTCACTTCTTACCCTGTTCTTTCCCTCTTTATCAGAGTGCTGTGTTATGCCGGCAGCCACAGCAGTGATGCCACTTACAGTCCCTCCTCTGCCATCCATTTCATTAAGGATAGAAATTTGTTTCCAATTTCAGAGGTGGACAAGCAGTAGACAACTACATTGTAACATGCATTCTGACTGTTGCATTCTGTATACAAGGGGGAGATTTATGATCCTGCAGGCTGCACTGAAAAAGGGCAGGGTGCTTTTTGACATTTCAAAAATGGGCAGGGTGCAGCACCCTGCTGAAACAGCCTAGAAGGAACACTATATGTGGCACTTTACTGGGGCATTATATGTATGTGGCACTGTACAACATGACTAAAAACGGAGTTATGACACAAGGTCATACTCCTGCAAACATCATACCGAAAGGTGTGCGCACAAAAATGGGGTGTGGCTTTGCGAAAAAATAGGCCACGCCCCAATTCTTGCACCCGCGCCTTAGGCGCGCGCATGATACACTGCCTCTTACCATTAAGTACTGATCTTTTCTGGCTCTTTGCCTCTGACTGGTTGGCCACCCCTGGCCTAGTGGATAATGAGCATGGTGAAGTGTACAGATTCCAATATGTGTGCTACCTACTAAAGCAACTACTACTTCTTCTATTTCCTGCTATGTTTTACAAAACATACTTGAACAAAATTACACAATTTGGAATGTATCCGCTCTATATTTGGAATACTTGCAAATAAATGTTGACCTAAACATACAAACATAGATTCAGATACACAGAAGTGCAAATCAGAAATATTAACTACTGTACAAATGAGTACATTTCAAAACAAAATTAAGACAAATAAAGTAGTCCACTGAGGAAATGTAGCCTTTACTAAGCCCCTGAAACAAGAGGACTAAAATAATAATGTACCCAGTGATTGCTATTGGGGTGTTGCTACAACTTTAACACTTGTGTTTCATCCCCCAAAATTTGTTCTCTGTGGGACAATAAACAGTGCAGTATCTCACTTCCTAAGGAATGAGATTTTTTTAACTCTTTCATCTTCAGCTCAGCAACAAACTTCCTTACTGATCATTTACCGGCATACTCGATCAAATCAAAAGGAAATCATAATACATAAATATAAGTGGTGGCACTACCTCAGGGATCGGTATGTAAAACCGGCGGCTGGGGTCCTGGCCGTCAGTATACCGACAGCGGGATGCCGGCAGCTGGGCGAGGGTGGTCTGTATCCCGCTATCGGCCGGGATCCCGACTAGCGGTGTTGTAACCGCTTCCCCTTCCTCATTAGATCTACTTCCTGTTCAAAGCAGTAACCTAATGTGATTGTTACCTCAAATTACAGCCTGGAAAAAAATAAATATTAAGATCATCTTTTGAAATGAGCTTGTATTTAGAAGCTTTCATATATAACTGAATTTCTCTTTCATCCATCTGGGGGACGCTGCGCTGTTACTTGTGGGTTAGAGTGTGTGGATGGGCGTTTGGCACAGAACCTATCAAAACTAACTCCTCCCCTCTCTAACCCCTCCCATCTCCAGCCTACCACTAGATCACCTCAGTTTTAGTTTTGTGCCTGAGGAGTACAGGCACAGATTTCCTTATCTATAGATTTTAGTTAGCTTTTATTTATTTTCTTTAGATTTCTTAAATTATACTTAGTCCCTGTCCACAGGTGACAAGTATAACAGGAGTGGTGTTAGTCAGTATGCATTTACTCACTCCTTTTTGCGCCTCTGGGGAGTCACCATACTGAGGTCACTGGGGCTTGCTCATTCCGGACTCAGATCCGAGGAGGCAACAGATCTGTCACTGTAAGATGAAATCCTACTCAGCTGTATATTTTGCTTGTTCTCAGTGTGGTTCAAAGCTGTCAAAGGGTAGCACGGATCCTGGTTCGCTCTGCACGGCATGCTCCGTGACACCTACAGTAGAGCAGCCTAGTGTATCAGCAGATCAGTCAGTCCCTCTATGGGCCAGGAACATGGCCGACGCTATTGCTGATTTACGTCAATCACAGTCGGGTGGATTCTGGTCAGTCGGCTATGGAGCCACCTTGGGCAAGGAATATGGGAAAAAGTATTGCAGACTTGGCACAGTCTATTAACAAGATGGTGTCCGCTTCCAGTTCGGCGGCCGCTAAACGACAGCATCCGTTGGCCGCTATCACCTTCCCAGGAGAGGACTTGGATCCGGTATCCGCTCCTCTGGAGGAGGGTGATCTGGAGTCTGAGTGGGAGGATACTTCCGCCTGGGAAGAGGAGGAATTATCTACAAGTTCAGGTGTCAGATTATTGATTGAGGCCATCCGTTAGACTCTTAATATTCAGGATTCGGCGGAGACTTCGTCAGGTTTCTTCAAGAGTCAGAAAAGACAAGTAATAGTCTTTCCGTCTTATACTCATTTTGCAGACATTTTGAAGGAACCTTGGCTTAGGCCAGATTCACGATTTCAGGCTCCTAAGAAATTAACATTTTTG
Organism: Pseudophryne corroboree; assembly: GCF_028390025.1. Lineage (NCBI taxonomy): Eukaryota > Metazoa > Chordata > Amphibia > Anura > Myobatrachidae > Pseudophryne > Pseudophryne corroboree. The sequence continues at coordinate 334,128,960 of NC_086449.1, read as the reverse complement.
TATCCTTTTGCAGATGAAGACACAAAATTCTGGGAAACTGCTCCGAAAGTGGATGCTCCTATTTCTCATTTGGCAAAGGCTACGGTAATTCCTTCAGTACAATCAGTGACATTAAAGGATCCAACAGATCGGAAGCTTGAAGCTATTCTTAAATCCATTTTTGCTTTATCAGGTATTTCTCTGCGCCCATTACTTGCTAGTGCCTGGGTCCTTAAAGCCGTTGATGAATGGTTGGCCCAGGTGGTATCTGGCATGCAGTCGGATGACCCATCAGAGGCTATTCAGCTGGCTGAGCAGATCTCCGAGGCTGTCACCTTTGTTGGTGAGGCCTTACTAGACTCTTTCACTACAGTCGCGGGTATCTGCTCAGGCGGTTACAGCAAGGCGTGCGCTATGGCTTCGTGTTTGGAACGCTGACTCTGATTCAAAACAAACATTGACAGCGGTTCCATTTGAAGGAGAGTTCCTCTTTGGTTCAGAGCTTAAAAAGATTATCTCTAATACTACAGGTGGTAAGAGTCCGTTTCTTCCAGTTGCCCCTCAGAAGTCAAAAGCGACTAGGTTTCGGTCCTTCCGTACTCAGAGAAGAGGCAGGTTCCAGTCCTTTCGGCAGAACAAAACAAATATAAACAGCGCTACCAGGTGCTAATTCATATAAATATGTAAATTTTATTAAAAGATATTCAATATCCTAAACACATATAATTAAAATCTAAAAAATCAGATGAATAAGACAAGCCTCATATGCCAGTAATATGACCAAATAGACTTTCCATGGACTCTTTATACAGGCCAAGTGATGGTTGAAAATGTTCCAATGCTTTATGATAATTACCAGATCCCAGGTGGAAGAAGGCAGGGGATCCATACATGTGGACATTTAACAAAAGGGGAGAACCACCATTCACATTTGCGCAGGACAGAATCATCATCACCGCGCTAGGTGGAATACCCTGCCTTCTTCCACCTGGGATCTGGTAATTATCATAAAGCATTGGAACATTTTCAACCATCACTTGGCCTGTATAAAGAGTCCATGGAAAGTCTATTTGGTCATATTACTGGCATATGAGGCTTGTCTTATTCATCTGATTTTTTAGATTTTAATTATATGTGTTTAGGATATTGAATATCTTTTAATAAAATTTACATATTTATATGAATTAGCACCTGGTAGCGCTGTTTATATTTGTTTTGTTCTGCCTCATGTGGTGACTGACTATCACCTTAATCAAACAGCTGCTCTAGGAAAACAGCCCTGTTAAAGCGCCCGGAAAGAATATACTAATTCATTAGTGTATTTTTATTTACATTTTTTCCAGTCCTTTCGGGCCTATTCAAGATTTCCACGTAGAGGCGTGTACCGTGGTAGGGGCGCACAAGCACCTCGCAGAGCGGCAGTCAAACCTGCTGACCTGCACCATGACGCAAGGACTCCCCTAGAGGGATCCTTGGTAGTGGGAGCGCGGTTACTACAGTTCAAAGAGGTGTGGCTCCTGTCGCATCCGGATCAGTGGGTGTCTGGAGTCATAACCCGAGGTTACATTTTAGATCTCGAAGAACCTGTTCCAAACAGTTTCTTCATCACTCCTCTTCCGGGGGATCCCTCCAGACGACAAGCAATAACTCAGGCTACTTCCACGCTCTTGAAACAAGGAGTAATTCGTTCAGTTCCCAGAGCTCAACGCGGTCAAGGGTTTTACTCAAGTCTTTTTCTAGTAAACAAGCCGGACGGTTAATTTCGACCCATTTTAAATCTAAAGTGCCTGAATCCTTACCTTTCTGTACAGAAGTTCAAAATGGAATCGATTTGTTCAATCATCGCAGCCATGGAACCAGAGGAGTATTTGGCATCTATCGACATAAAGGACGCTTATCTCCACGTTCCAATTTGGTCGGGTCATCAATGTCTGTTGAGGTTCGCACTAGGGCCCTGGCACTTCCAGTTTCAGGCTCTTCCCTTCGGCCTTTCCACGGCCCCTCGAGTATTTACAAAAATATTGGGTCACGTGGTGGCGGTCCTCAGAGGCCAGGAGATCAACATTACTCCTTACCTGGACGATCTACTTCTAAAAGCTTCCTCGCCGGAACTTCTTCAACTGCACCTACAGCGCACCACGACCACTCTTCAGTCCTTCGGATGGATTGTGAATTTCCAAAAATCTTCCCTGACTCCCTCTCAGGAGATAGTGTTTCTAGGTCTACTGTTTGACACAAGGAGGCAGAGGGTTTTTCTACCTCAGGACAAGATTCAGGATCTCAGGTCCAGGATTCGCTTTCTGTTGCAATTGCCGAGGGTGTCGGTTCTCAGATGTATGCAGGTGTTGGGCAAAATGGTAGCAACGTTCGAGGCGGTACCATATGCCAGATTTCATGCTCGTGCCCTTCAGTCGCAGATTCTGGGCTCTTGGAATCAGATGGATCCGCATCTGGACTTGCAATTATGCCGACTGTCGGTTCAGACTCTACAGTCTCTACTTTGGTGGCTTCACAGTCCAAATCTAACCAAAGGAGCACCGTTCACGGTATGGGATTGAATGATGGTCACCACGGACGCCAGCCTCACCGGTTGGGGGGCGGTATTTCAGTCTCAGCATCTCCAGGGGCTCTGGAGCGTTCAGGAATCAAGGCTACCAATCAACATTTTAGAGTTGAGAGCAATTCGGTACTCTCTGGTTCAGATACAGGACAGTGTCAGGGGTCATCCAGTACGCATCCAATCAGACAACGCAACAGTTGGAGAGCCATGAAGGAAGTCACACACATTCTACAGTGGGCGGAGAAGTGGATTCCGACCATATCCGCAATTCACATTCCAGGGGTAGACAACTGGGAAGCAGATTTCTTAAGCCGCCACATGATACATCCGGGGGAATGGGAACTTCATCAAGAAGTCTTTCTGACCCTGGTGTCTCAGTGGGGAACACCCGACATCGATCTCATGGCATCCCGCCTAAACCGAAAGTTACTTCAGTACGGCTCTCGCACTCAAGACCCTCAAGCAACGCTAATCGATGCATTGACAGCCCCGTGGCAATTTCGTCTCTGATATGTGTTCCCTCCAATTCCCTTGATACCGCGTCTTCTTCAACGCATCCGCAGAGAAGGTCTACCAGTCATTCTTGTAGCACCGGACTGGCCTCGACGTCAGTGGTACACTCTTCTTCGCAGCATGGTGGTCGGAGAACCGTTCCGTCTTCCTCTACGACCCGATCTCCTCTTACAAGGTCCTTGTCACCATCCGGGTTTAGATCGTCTGGCTTTGACGGCTTGGTTCTTGAATCCAACATTTTAAGAGCTAAAGGGTTATCTCTTCCAGTGGTAAAAACTATGCTTCAGGCTAGGAAGCCTGTCACTTCTCGTATTTATCACAGGGTATGGCGTATTTACATTGCTTGGTGTGAAAGGCGTGGGTTGTCCCCGCACCTCTTCCAATTACCTCGTCTGCTGTCTTTTCTCCAGGACTGTCTGACTAAGGGACTTCGTTTGTCTTCTCTTAAGGGACAGGTTTCAGCACTGTCGGTACTTTTTCAAAAAAGATTGGCTGTCATTCCGGAAGTTCAGACCTTCTTTCAGGGTGTACTCAGGATTCAACCTCCCTTTGTACCTCCGGTTCCACCGTGGGATTTAAATCTGGCTCTTCAGGCTCTCCAGAAGCCTCCGTTTGAACCATTAAATTCTGTTTTGTTACGCTTTCTTACTCTTCAAGTGTTTTTCTCTTGGCCATTGCCTCCGCTAGGCGTGTTTCTGAGTTGGCAGCCCTTTCTTGCAGGCCGCCTTTGTTGGTTTTTCACGACAATCGAGTGGTTTTACGTACAAAGCCTTCTTTTCTGCCTAAAGTTGTGTCGGCTTTCCATATGAATCAGGACATTGTTCTTCCGGCGTTTGTTCCAGAATCTTCTGGAGGGGATTGCCATTTGGCCTCATTGGATGTTAGAGCTTTACGCATATATTTGTCCCGTACAGAATCTATTCGACGTACGGATACCTTATTGATTTTGTTTGCTGCGCCCAAGCGTGGCTGGCCGGCCTCTAAAAATACAGTGGCGCGCTGGGTTACCTCTGCTATTAGACAGGCTTATGTTTCTTCAGCGTTACCTATTCCTGATTCTTTGGGGGCTCATTCGACTAGAGCTGTTGGGGCCTCTTGGGCTGTGCGCGGTGGTGTGTCCGTCAAGCAGTTATGTCGAGCGGCAACCTGGGCTTCCGTGCATACCTTCACAAAGTTTTACCGTTTTCATACTTTTGGTTTGGAGTCTGCCTCTGTTGGGAGTCAGATTTTACGGACGGCTATGCCGTCCACATCTCCCTCCTCTAATTAGCTGGCTTTGGGAAATCCCACAAGTAACAGCGCAGCGTCCCCCAGATGGATGAAAGAGAAATAGGGATTTTTGTTACTTACCGTAAAATCTCTTTCTCTGATTCCATCTGGGGGACGCTGCGATCCCTCCTGTATTTTTTTGTCTGGTTTCCTTGGTCAGGTTCTATCTCATCTCCTCCGGTTTTGCTAAACGTTAACTGAGGTGATCTAGTGGTAGGCTGGAGATGGGAGGGGTTAGAGGGGGGAGGAGTTAGTTTTGATAGGTTCTGTGCCAAACTCCCATCCACACACACTAACCCACAAGTAACAGCGCAGCGTCCCCCAGATGGAATTGGAGAAAGAGAGAGATTTTACGGTAAGTAACAAAAATCCCTATTTTTTTTAAAATTCTTTATTTGTGTGTGGTTAAACAAGGTAGACAGGCATTACAGAAGCATGTAGGACAGATGGTCGAAGAACCTAGTGTCCACCAGAAACCACAGTTTTAAAATATATAACTGGAACAAGCAAAAAAATGAACAATGGCAAATAATCATGAGGTTAGGGGGGATGGGAGAGGGGGGGGGGACATAGGGAAGGGAACCACAGTGTATCCTACGCACAGTGTCTGTCCTGGGGTGATATAAGCACGAGAAAGAGGGAAAGACAGGTCCAGGAGAGACGAGAAGAGGTGACAGCGAAGAAAAGAAGAAGAAACAGGGATGAGAGAGAAGAGAAGACAAGAAGAAAGACAGGAAAGTTGGAGCTACAGGCGGTGCCCATGGGCCCTCGGTAGGGTCTAGGAGGGAGAGGAGGGAGGCGGGGGTCTACGTTCAGCGGTGAGCCAGGGGGCCCAAACCTGCTCAAAGATATGGCCCCGGTCATGGAGGTAGTATGTAATCTTCTCCATAGATGCAATATGCCATATTTTAGTTTTGAGGGACATGAGGGAGGGCGCAGAGGGGTTCTTCCAATTGAGGGCTATCAACGATTTTGCCGCTGCTAGGATGTGCGCAACCAGTTTTTGGGAGAATTTGGTAAGCGTCAAGGGAGGGTAACACAACAAAAAGATCCATGGATCCCTCTGCACGGGGGACTCCAGGAGCGAGTTAAGGAGGGAGTGGACCAGGTTCCAGAAGGGGGTGATGGACGGACAGGTCCACCATATGTGTAGCATCGTACCCTTAGCTCCACAATTCCTCCAGCAGTTAGGGGAGGAAGACGGAAAGATTTTGTTGAGCCTGTCAGGGGTGTAGTACCAGCGATAGTAGATTTTGTAGGCCGTCTCCTTAAAAGCAGTAGCAATAGAGGATTTAGCTATCCAGAGTCTCATGTCCTCCCAATCCTCACTCGCCGGGGGGGCCCCAAGGTCACGTTCCCAAGCGAGTTCGTGGGTCGGGAGGTAGAGAGAGAGGAGTCTAGTAAGAGAGAGTAAAGTTGGGAGATCAGGCCTTTGGAGAGGTGGGAATTAATGCATAGGCTTTCAAAAGGGGTGAGGGCCCGGAGTAGGGAGGGAGAGGGTAGAGAACCTAGGAAATGGCGGATTTGTAAAAACTGGAAAGGGTTAAGCGAGTGTGAAGGGGCCTTCTGTTGAAGAACAGGTAGGGACAGCCATTGGCCCCGATCGGCAAAATTAATCGGGAATTTAAAGCCCAACGTCATCCATAGGTGAAATCTCGTAGTCGAGAGTCCAGGGGGGAACATTGGGTTTTGCCAGATAGGGGTCAAGGGCGAGGGGGTAGTGGAGAGGCCCATCTTCAGAGAGAGGGAGTCCCAAATTTTAAGGTTAAATGTGACGGTGGGGAGGAGGTTGGGGGTCGGGAGGCAGGAGGGAGACCCCATAAAGGGGTCATGTCTGAGAGACCAACGAAGGCTGCCTCGATGTCCAACCAGGCTGTAGATCCCGGAGGAGCATAAGAGGTGACAATATGAGACAGGTGGGAAGCCAAGTAGTATAGTTTAATATCAGGGAGTCCTCTACCGCCATCGGAGGTTGGTCGTTTCAGGGTATTTGCGGCGATGCGGGGGGGTCTATGATTCCAGATGAAGCGTATGAGGGCTCGTTGGATAGTCCGGAGAAAGGAAGCCGGAACTGCTACAGGAAGGGTCTGGAAAAGATAAAGCCATTTAGGAACAATGGACATTTTAACCGCTATGATCCTACCCAGCCACGAGATGAACAGGCTGTTCCAAGAAGACAGGTCAGCGAGTGTTTTGGTGAGGAGAGGTGGAAAGTTTTCCCGGAAGAGGGAGTCATAGCGGGGGGTTAAGTATATCCCTAGGTATTTAATCTTGGTGGTCTGCCATTTAAAATTGAAGGAGGCACGAAGGGATTCAGCTTCCCGGAGTGGGACATGAAGGAGCATAGCCTCAGACTTAGAGTAATTAATCTTGTAGCCAGATATGAGGCTGTAAGAATGCAGGACTGAAAAAAGATTTGGGAGTGAAATGAGGGGTTGGGTCAACGAGAGTAGAACGTCATCAGCGAAGAGAGAGATTTTGGGGTCAGTACGGCCTACGTGTATACCATGTATGTTTGGGTGTGCTCTGATTTGAGAAGCGAGGGGCTCGATGATCAGGGCAAAAATTAGCGGGGAGAGAGGGCAGCCCTGATGTGTACCATTTGAAATGCGTACAGGAGCGGACGGGATTCCATTGATTTAAACCGTGGCAGAGGGGGCGGAGTATAGCGCCAGGACCCCAGTGAGAAAGCCACCAGACAAGCCGTAGGCCTCCAAGGCGGCTCTCAAGAAACTCCAGGAGATCCGATCAAATGCCTTTTCAGCATCTAAGGAGAGCATAATGGCGGGGGAGCCCCTGGAGTTCGAGATATGTATAAGGTCAATAGCACGTCTGGTGTTATCCCTCGCCTGGCGCCCCGGAATGAACCCCACCTGGTCATAATGGACAAGGGCAGAAAGATACGGGTTAAGACGGTTGGCTAGTATTTTGGCGAAAATTTTTAAGTCCAGGTTCAGGAGGGATATTGGTCGGTAGCTGGCACAGTTGAGGGAGTCCTTACCCTCCTTGGGGATCACCACTATTTTAGCCTCCAGCATCTCAGGTGGAAAGGGGTCGCCATGGACAATCCTATTAAACAGGGACTGGAGGTGGGGGGAGAGAAGATCGGAGAATTTTTTGTAGTAGAGAGCCGTGAACCCATCCGGGCCTGGGGATTTACCAGTTTTCTGCATGAGTATAGTCTGTGCAATTTCCTCCACCGAGATCTCACTGTTAAGACGGTCCATGGCGTCTCGGGGGAGTTGGGGCAGGTTGGCCACTGAGAGAAAGTGAGAGACCAGGTCAGGGTGAGGTGGGGAGGGAGAGCCGCGCAAAGGGGTTGGGAGGTTGTAGAGGTCAGCGTAATAGGATTGAAAGGCAGCCCTAACGGCGTTGGGGTCGTGAACAAGCTGATTAAGAGAATTTCGGATGGAGATAATATTGGTTTTGGCTCTCGTAGAGCGGAGTCGTGCCGCCAGGATCTTGTCTGCCTTGTCTCCCTTCTCGTAGAAAGACTGGCGAAGCCATTTAAGACGTTTGGCCACCCGTCTGGAGAGGAGGAGATCAAGTTCCGCTTTAACCGTACGGAGTTCAGACAAGACTGCCTGATCGGAGGACGCCTTATGTTGGGTCTCAAGTGCGTGGAGTTTGATGGAGAGTCTATTAAACTGTGTGAGGGATTGTGGAGGCCAAGCTGATGATGTGTCCCCGAAGAACCGCCTTGTGCGCCAGCCAGAGAGTGGGCCTAGAAATGTCAGGGGAGTCGTTTAAGGCAAAGTAGTCGGAAATCGTATCCCAAAGGTGGGAACTTATATCCGGGCTATGGAGTAGGGAGTCATTAAGGCGCCAAGTCATGGGGCGAGGGCGGGAGAGCAGTCCCGATAGGTCACGAGATAGTGGCGTGGTTAGACCAGATCAGGGGGTGTATGTGGGCTGCGCGGAGGTTCAAGGCAAAATCGTGGCTGAGCAGGATCATATCAATGCGGGAGTAAGAATTATGAGGGGCAGAATAAAAGGTATAGTCCCGAGCAGAGGGGTCTTTTATCCTCCAAGAGTCGTAGAGAAGCTGGGATCGCATGAGGCGGAGGAGGGATCGGGAGTGACGAGAGTCAGACGGGGAGGGAGGGGGAGCGGTCTAACTTCGGGTTCAGAACCGAGTTAAAGTCCCCTGCAAGAATGAGGTCTCCTTGCCGGACTTGGGTAAGGAGGGTATCCAATTTTGTGAAGAATGAGTCCTGCTGCTGGTTAGGGGCATAAATGTTGGCGAGGGTGCATAGTTTGTTATTAAGTTTCCCCACTAAGATAAGAAACCTGCCCTCCTTATCAGCATGGGAGTCCAGAAGCTCAAACGTGAGGTGGCGGGCGAGCAGAATCGCGACCCCACGTTTTTTGGCAGAGTGGTCACAGGCATGGAAGGAGTCAGGATACGGTTTACATCGCAGAGCGGGGTGGGAGCCGTGGAGGAAGTGAGTCTCCTGGAGAGAGACCAGATCGCCCTTGTGACGTTTGAGGGAGTCAAAGAGCTTACCTCTCTTCTGGGGGCTGTTCAGGCCCTTCACATTAAAGGAGAGTACTCGAAGACCCATGGGCAAGCCATAAAGTGGTAGGCAGAAGAGAAGAGGCGTAGAGCACCGAGAGTAAAGGAAGAAGGAAAGGAGAAGGAAAAGAAAGAGAAAAAGCAAGAGACACTGTAATGTGAGGGAGGGGAGGGAAGGAAGGAGACCGGGAGGGGCAGGAGGGTAGGTGGTCGTCCGGCAGTAGAGGCCAGGACCAGTGGTGCTGACAGGGTGGAGGGGTGCTAGGTGTCTGGAGGGCACTTAGGTCAGCAAGAGGGCTCGAAGCCCTAAGGGGGCGTGGGATGGAATCCGGAGGGTGGATCACCAACCGCATAGCCACAGCCAGGAGGCCAACCTACCCCGGGGGAGCCTGAGGGAGGAAACTGGAGAGAAAGCGTGAAAGAAGGACAGACGGAGCGCCAACTCCAAGAAGAAAAGAAGAGAGGGGCAAGGAGCCGAGAAGGAAACTAGACAAGAAAGAAAGAGAAGAAACAATTTACCGTTACTCTACCTAAAGGCAAATAAACATGTCAACATTGTAGCAAGAGGTAACAATCAAACAATCGTGAACCATTTAAGGGATCGGGAGAACAGGATGCAAGAGTACTAAAGTGAAACATCACCCCAGATGGGGGGGTCGACCAGGGAAGGTCACAACAATTACAAAAAGGCAATAAATCAAGGAGCTGGAAGTCCATCAGGGAACAGGAGGTGGAACCGCCGAGGTTGCCGACACAGGAGTCGTGGACCACTCAGATCGAGGAGGCTGAGGCGAGTATTGCTGTGTCCGCGGCGGAGGGCGCTGAGTAGAGACATCTTGTTCAGTGTTGTGGATACCCAGCTTGGACAGCAGTGCTTGAGCCTCGGGGGGATTCCTGGCTGTAAGCAGCTTCCCCTGATGCCACACCAGGATACGGAAGGGGAAGCCCCATCGGTATTTAACGTTATGACAGGAAAGCAGGGAAGTGATGGGTTTAAAGTCTCTGCGTTTGGCCAGGGTGAGCGGGGATAGATCCTGAAAGATCTGCAAAGGGACATTCTGGAAAGTCACGGATCCTATCCGTCGGGCCTTCCTCATAATGGCCTCCTTTGCAGTAAAATAATGTAGTCGGAGGATGACATCCTTGGGTTGGGAGGAGTCTTGGGAGCGAGGACGAAGGGCTCGGTGTGCTCGGTCCAGGAGGAGGTGTTCTTCAGGGGTGTCAGGTGACAGAAGGGCAAAAAGACGCTTAAGGTAGAGGTCCAGGTGAGCCGCCTCGACCTCTTCAGGAATTCCCCGAATCCTCAGGTTGTTTCTCCTTGCCCTATTGTCTTGGTCCTCATGCTCCTTCCTCAATTGGGCGACATCTTGGCGGAGTTGGTGGAAATCTGTCTCGACCGTTTGTTGGAACGTCACCACCTCTTCCACTCGGCGTTCAAGTTGGTCCGTCCTGGAGCCGATGTCGGCAATGTCGGATTTCAGGGAATGAAGAGCCTGTACGGAGGTTTTAACATCCCGGACCTCCTTAAGGAGGGAGAGGAAGTCTCTTCTGGTGAGGGGTGTAAGGTCATCGGCTTCGGCCTCAGAGTCCGAGGAGCCCTGGGGAGGGTCAGGAGCATCGGCCTGTTCAAGGCCGGGGTGTTCCGTTTAGTGAGGAATGGTGTGAGGTCGGAGCCCTGTGACTTTTTGCTGCCCCTGGGCATCGTGAATATATAAGAAAGAGGGTGATGAGCAGGGTGTGAAGTAGAGAAGGCGCTCCGGCAGCAGAGCTCAGGACCGGGGGGGTTGAATAGAGAGCTCTAGTGAGACATCATGTCGTGGCTCGCCGAGCGAGGCAGGTGGCCCAGGGCCAGGGGGCTCCGGCAGAGGCGAGGGTCCCCACGATCCCGGGGAAAAGCCAGGCAATCAAGAGCAGTATGGGGCAAAAGCTCTCTGGTGTAGATGGGGCCCGGACACGGACCAGCCAGTGGCCGGGGTCACACCAGGACCAGACAGCAGGGGTGGGCCCGGTTATATTGGGGGGCCCACAGGGAGCGGGAGGAGCAGGAGGGCGTAGTGCCTTGCGGGGCTGCGCCCAAGCAATGAGAGCTCTCAGACCCCAGAGGCTAGGCTGCGGGCGCCAGAGGGGTGCAGCAGGGGGCTCAGCAACCCGGGGTGCGGGTGTAGTATGGGAGTGCAGGCAATCAGGGGGGCAGGGGGTGCTGAGCTCACCAGAGAGAAGCCACACGGGAGATGGGGGGTCCGGCCGGGTCACCTGGCGGGCTGGTACTGCAATGAGGGCACACGGAGCCGGGCCAGACCGCGGGCACAGGGAGGACGGGCCCACGTACCTTTCGGCGCCACAGCCAAGGCCTCCGGTGAGCAGTGTCTGGAGGACTGCTGGAGAGGGACGTCTGTCTCCATTCGAAGGGGCAGAAACAGCGGCCAGGCTGTGCGGATCCCGGAGCGCCCTCTGATACAGGGGGAAGATGGCCGCCGGGAGTCCGGGGTCTGTGCGGCCGCGTCCGGCCAGATCACCAGGCTCCCCCGGGCGCGAAGACACTCAGCGGGTCCTGAAGTGAGGGTCCGGGTACAGGGCGCCGGGCGCAAACCCCCCAGCAGAGGCTGCACGGAGGGCTGCTGCAGACGTCCGGCGCCGCCGGGCGGAAATCGAGGCCCCGGCTTCTGGGTATCGGACAGGCCGCAATCCGCAGGAGCCAGTATACCGGCTCTGCGGCCGCAGTCCACCCTTGAGCGGGGGGTACACAGTAGTGGGGGGACGGTATTAGGAGGGGGGGGAGGTATGGGGGTGATAATGTGGCGGCAGCAGAGGAGCTCCCTGTCCGTGCTGCCACCTCGATCAGGCTCCAGGCCATGCCCCCAAAAATCCCTATTTTAAGGTTGTCTCAATGTGAATAAATCCTCTTCTCTCTCTTTTTTTTTTTTTTTTTTTGTTTAGTAACAGAATCACCTTTACTGTTGTATGTTTTTTAAATCAACCGTATAATGGAGAGATGATTATTTTTGGCTGTTAAATTGCCTTATTTCCATTATATTAATCCAAATATTGAGATATTATGTGATAATTTAAACACGCCTATATTGTCATTGCTTTATATGCAAATAAATGAAAGACTGTCCATAGTATTGTTTTCATTCAGTGCACACTGATCGTTCAAAGAGCCCTAATATGAAGTACTAGATTACAAATCAAAATTATTTTCCTCTACTGGCAAAATAGAGCACTTGTACCTCTGTTAACTCTTAAGTTTTAGGCTTTATGTCCATATTTTCATGGAATTGCCTCATACAGAACAATGCAAAATCCATAATATTTCTGGTCCCAAGCATTTTGGATATGGGAGACTTAACCTGTATTACTGGAATTTGCTCTGATTTGTGCCTAATGTATTGGCCACATTACATCAGTCCCACTGTCTATTTCCTCACTCCAATCTACAGACACTAATAACCCGGGAGTCGCTTGGTGTAAAAGGGATAACTCAGGTCCAGTTACCCAGGAATCCATACGGCTAGCGTTGCAGTGTAAATGGGTTTCAACCCGGAATCCGTTCACCGCACATGTTAATGGTGACATCACCAACCCGGCAATATGCCAGGTCAGGCCGCTGTCTGAAAGGAGTCTCTTGACGGGTTGCGCCCGGTAAGCACCCATGTATAGTTTGCGGATGCGCCCCATCATTTTAGTATAAAAGCGGTATTCTAGTTTGCTGTGTGTTCTTAGCTGATCAACCTAGGTACATTTGTTGCTAACTCAAGTCTGTGGCTTGGTACACACTACAGACATATCCACTGAATGCCCATAAAGCCGACAGAGCGGCCAATTACTTAAGCATAAACACTTACCATCCGGCCGCTTGATATGTCATTGTAGATTTCACAACTGGGTGGTCATTTAAATTTGTTTGCCCAGCTGTGATATCAGTCTTCACGCCCAGTGTACTGGCGGTTAGCGGGTCGCCACTCCACACAGCTAGACATGCTGATATTGCTGCAAGATATATCTACATAGGCTGTGCTGTAGAGCCGACACAATGGGGCCGATTCAATTGTTTTAACCCGCGGTTACCACTAGGGGTCTTAAAACAGAATTTAATTGTTGCTCCGTTCAGACGCCCCGGAAAAAGTGTTATTAGTACTGATAGAGTTGAAGGCGATGGGTAGATTTGTTTCCCTAAAATATAATCTTATGTTTTGTACACGTGTATTTTTGCTGTTGACTTTTTGGCATCATCCCTCAATCTCTGCTGATGCCAATTCCTCTCCTAATTTTCTTACATTTTATTTGGAATTTGCTGTGCTATATAAGAAACTGTTAAATACCTGTATTTAACACACAATTCACACACTGTAGTTTCAGGATCCTGCTATTTATGTGCCATTTTTCAGTCTTTCAACTAGAACACCAACTAAATCCAATATACTGCCACGTTTAATCCTCCTGTTCAGCTCTGCAGAAGGCCACCATGCCTTAGAGCAGTCTCCAATACTCTGCCATTACAGTGCAGGTGTTAAAGATATCCATGCTTGGAGTTTGGGAATAATAATGTTTCTCTGACGTCCTAGTGGATGCTGGGAACTCCGTAAGGACCATGGGGAATAGCGGCTCCGCAGGAGACTGGGCACAAAAGTAAAAGCTTTAGGACTACCTGGTGTGCACTGGCTCCTCCCCCTATGACCCTCCTCCAAGCCTCAGTTAGATTTTTGTGCCCGGCCGAGAAGGGTGCACACTAGGGGCTCTCCTGAGCTTCTTAGTGAAAGTTTAAGTTTAGGTTTTTTATTTTCAGTGAGACGTGAGACCTGCTGGCAACAGGCTCACTGCATCGAGGGACTAAGGGGAGAAGAAGCGAACTCACCTGAAGTGCAGAGTGGATTGGGCTTCTTAGGCTACTGGACACCATTAGCTCCAGAGGGACCGAACACAGGCCCAGCCTCGGAGCTCGGTCCCAGAGCCGCGCCGCCGGCCCCCTTACAGAGCCAGAAGCAAGAAGAGGTCCGGAAAAATCGGCGGCAGAAGACATCAGTCTTCAACAAGGTAGCGCACAGCACTGCAGCTGTGCGCCATTGTTACTCAGGCACACTTCACACTCCGGTCACTGAGGGTGCATGGCGCTAGGGGGGGGCGCCCTGAGCAGCAATGTAAAACACCTTGGCTGGCATGAATACAACACATATAACCCCCAGGGCTATATAGATGTATTTTAACCCCTGCCAGAACTCACCTAAATAAGCGGGAGAAAAGGCCGCCGAGAAGGGGGCGGAGCCTATCTCCTCAGCACACGGGCGCCATTTTCCATCACAGCTCCGCTGGAAGGACGTCTCCCTGACTCTCCCCTGCAGTCCTGCACTACAGAAAAGGGTAAAAAAGAGAGGGGGGCACTAATTTGGCGCAGTTTTGATACTAACAGCAGCTATAAAGGGAAAAGCACATTTTATAGTGGTATTCCTGTCTATATATAGCGCTCTGGTGTGTGCTGGCATACTCTCCCTCTGTCTCCCCAACGGGCTAGTGGGGTCCTGTCCTCTATCAGAGCATTCCCTGTGTGTGTGCGGTGTGTCTGTACGATTGTGTCGACATGTTTGAGGAGGAAAATGAGATGGAGGCGGAGCAATTGCCTATTATACAGTTGTCACCCCCTAGGGAGTCGACACCTGAGTGGATGAGCTTATGGAAGGAATTGCGTGATAGTGTCAGCTCTTTACGACAGACAGTTGACGACATGAGACAGCCGGCTACTCAGCTTGTGCCTGTCCAGGGGTCTCAAACGCCATCAGGGGCTTTAAAACGCCCGTTACCTCAAATGGCAGACGCAGACACAGACACAGATACTGACTCCAGTGTCGATGATGAGGAGACATACGTGTCTTCCACTAGGGCCACACGTTACATGATTGAAGCAATGAAAAATGTATTGCATATCTCTGATAATACAAGTACCACTAAAAAGGGTATTATGTTTGGTGAGAAAAAACTGCCTGTAGTTTTTCCTGTATCCGAGGAATTAAATGAAGTGTGTGATGAGGCGTGGGTTTCCCCCGATAAAAAACTGATAATTCCTAAAAGGTTATTGGCATCGTACCCTTTCCCGCCAGAGGATAGGGCACGTTGGGAAACACCCCCTAGGGTGGATAAAGCGCTCACACGCTTGTCTAAACAGGTAGCACTACCCTCTCCTGATACGGCCGCCCTAAAGGAACCTGCCGATAGAAAGCTGGAGAATATCCTAAAATGTATATACTCTCACACGGGTGTTGTACTGCGACCAGCAATCGCCTCAGCCTGGATGTGCAGTGCGGGCCTGGCGTGGTCGGATTCCCTGACTGAAAATATTGATACCCTAGATAGGGACAGTATATTACTGACTACAGAGCATTTGAAGGATGCATTTCTATATATGCGTGATGCACAGAGGGATATTTGCCGACTGGCATCAAGAGTTAGCGCGCTGTCCATTTCTGCAAGAAGAGGTTTATGGACGCGGCAGTGGTCAGGCGATGCGGATTCTAAAAGGCACATGGAAGTATTGCCTTATAAGGGGGAGGAGTTATTTGGGGTAGGTCTATCAGACCTGGTAGCCACGGCAACTGCTGGAAAATCCACATTTTTACCCCAGGTAGCTTCTCAACCTAAGAAGACGCCGTATTATCAGGCGCAGTCCTTTCGGCCCCATAAGGGCAAGCGGGCAAAAGGCGCCTCATTTCTGCCCCGTGGCAGAGGGAGAGGGAAAAGGCTGCAACAAACAGCCAGTTCCCAGGAACAAAAGCCCTCTCCCGCCTCCGCAAAGTCCTCAGCATGACGCTGGGGCTTTACAAGCGGACTCAGGCACGGTGGGGGCCCGTCTCAAGAAGTTCAGTGCGCAGTGGGCCCACTCGCAAGTGGACCCCTGGATCCTTCAAGTGGTATCTCAGGGGTACAAATTGGAATTCGAGACGTCTCCCCCTCGCCGTTTTCTAAAGTCTGCTTTACCGACGTCTCCCTCAGACAGGGAGGCAGTATTGGAAGCCATTCACAAGCTGTATTCCCAGCAGGTGATAATCAAGGTACCCCTCCTACAACAGGGAAAGGGGTACTATTCCACACTATTTGTGGTACCGAAGCCGGACGGCTCGGTGAGACCAATTTTAAACCTAAAATCCTTGAACACTTACAAAGGTTCAAATTCAAGATGGAGTCACTCAGAGCAGTGATTGCAAACCTGGAAGAAGGGGACTATATGGTGTCTCTGGACATCAAAGATGCTTACCTACATGTCCCAATTTACCCTTCTCACCAAGGGTACCTCAGGTTTGTGGTACAGAACTGTCACTATCAGTTTCAGACGCTGCCGTTTGGATTGTCCACGGCACCCCGGGTCTTTACCAAGGTAATGGCCGAAATGATGATACTCCTTCGAAGGAAGGGAGTTTTAGTTATCCCTTACTTGGACGATCTCCTGATAAGGGCAAGATCCAGGGAACAGTTGGAAGTCGGGGTAGCACTATCTCAGATAGTGCTGCGCCAGCACGGTTGGATTCTCAATATTCCAAAATCGCAGCTGATCCCGACGACACGACTTCTATTCCTAGGGATGATCCTGGACACAGTCCAGAAAAAGGTGTTTCTCCCGGAGGAGAAAGCCAGGGAGTTATCCGAACTAGTCAGAAATCTCCTAAAACCAGGCCAAGTCTCAGTGCATCAATGCACAAGGGTCCTGGGAAAGATGGTGGCTTCTTACGAAGCAATCCCATTCGGCAGATTCCACGCAAGAACTTTCCAGTGGGATCTGCTAGACAAATGGTCCGGGTCGCATCTTCAGATGCATCAGCGGATAATCTTGTCACCAAGGACAAGGGTGTCTCTCCTGTGGTGGTTGCAGAGTGCTCATCTTCTAGAGGGCCGCAGATTCGGCATTCAGGACTGGGTCCTGGTGACCACGGATGCCAGCCTGAGAGGCTGGGGAGCAGTCACACAGGGAAGAAATTTCCAGGGCTTTTGGTCAAGCCTGGAGACATTACTTCACATAAATATCATGGAGCTAAGGGCCATCTACAATGCTCTAAGCCTAGCAAGACCTCTGCTTCAAGGTCAGCCGGTGCTGATCCAGTCAGACAACATCACGGCAGTCGCCCACGTAAACAGACAGGGCGGCACGAGAAGCAGGAGGGCAATGACAGAAGTTGCAAGGATTCTCCGCTGGGCGGAAAATCATGTGATAGCACTGTCAGCAGTGTTCATTCCGGGAGTGGACAACTGGGAAGCAGACTTCCTCAGCAGACACGACCTCCACCCGGGGGAGTGGGGACTTCACCCAGAAGTCTTCCACATGATTGTGAACCGTTGGGAAAAACCAAAGGTGGACATGATGGCGTCCCGCCTCAACAAAAAACTAGACAGGTATTGCGCCAGGTCAAGGGACCCTCAGGCAATAGCTGTGGACGCTCTGGTAACACCGTGGGTGTACCAGTCAGTGTATGTGTTCCCTCCTCTGCCTCTCATACCCAAGGTACTGAGAATCATAAGAAGGAGAGGAGTAAGGACTATACTCGTGGCTCCGGATTGGCCAAGAAGGACTTGGTACCCGGAACTTCAAGAGATGCTCACAGAGGACCCGTGGCCTCTACCTCTAAGAAAGGACCTGCTCCAGCAGGGACCCTGTCAGTTCCAAGACTTACCGCGGCTGCGTTTGACGGCATGGCGGTTGAACGCCGGATCCTAAAGGAAAAAGGCATTCTGGATGAAGTCATCCCTACCCTGATCAAAGCCAGGAAGGATGTAACCGTACAGCATTATCACCGTATTTGGCGTAAATATGTTGCGTGGTGCGAGGCCAGGAAGGCCCCTACAGAGGAATTTCAACTGGGTCGTTTCCTGCATTTCCTGCAAACAGGACTGTCTATGGGCCTAAAATTAGGGTCCATTAAGGTTCAAATTTCGGCCCTGTCGATTTTCTTCCAGAAAGAACTGGCTTCAGTTCCTGAAGTTCAGACGTTTGTCAAGGGGGTACTGCATATACAGCCTCCTTTTGTGCCTCCAGTGGCACCTTGGGATCTCAATGTAGTTTTGGGGTTCCTAAAATCACATTGGTTTGAACCACTCTCCACTGTAGACTTAAAATATCTCACTTGGAAAGTGGTAATGCTGTTAGCCCTGGCTTCAGCCAGGCGTGTCTCAGAATTGGCGGCTTTATCCTATAAAAAGCCCTTACCTAATTTTTCATACGGACAGGGCAGAATTGAGGACTCGTCCTCAATTTCTCCCTAAGGTGGTTTCAGCGTTTCACTTGAACCAGCCTATTGTGGTACCTGCGGCTACTAGGGACTTGGAGGACTCCAAGTTGCTGGACGTAGTCAGGGCCCTGAAAATATATGTTTCCAGGACGGCTGGAGTCAGGAAATCTGACTCGCTGTTTATCCTGTATGCACCCAACAAGCTGGGTGCTCCTGCTTCTAAGCAAACTATTGCTCGTTGGATTTGTAGTACAATTCAGCTTGCACATTCTGTGGCAGGCCTGCCACAGCCAAAATCTGTAAAAGCCCATTCCACAAGGAAGGTGGGCTCATCTTGGGCGGCTGCCCGAGGGGTCTCGGCTTTACAACTTTGCCGAGCAGCTACTTGGTCAGGGGCAAACACGTTTGCTAAATTCTACAAATTTGATACCCTGGCTGAGGAGGACCTTGAGTTCTCTCTTTCGGTGCTGCAGAGTCATCCGCACTCTCCCGCCCGTTTGGGAGCTTTGGTATAATCCCCATGGTCCTTACGGAGTTCCCAGCATCCACTAGGACGTCAGAGAAAATAAGAATTTGCTTACCGATAATTCTATTTCTCATAGTCCGTAGTGGATGCTGGGCGCCCATCCCAAGTGCGGATTGTCTGCAATACTTGTACATAGTTATTGTTACAAAAATCGGGTTATTATTGTTGTGAGCCATCTTTTCAGAGGCTCCTCTGTTATCATGCTGTTAACTGGGTTCAGATCACAGGTTGTACGGTGTGATTGGTGTGGCTGGTATGAGTCTTAACCGGGATTCAAAATCCTTCCTTATTGTGTACGCTCGTCCGGGCACAGTATCCTAACTGAGGCTTGGAGGAGGGTCATAGGGGGAGGAGCCAGTGCACACCAGGTAGTCCTAAAGCTTTTACTTTTGTGCCCAGTCTCCTGCGGAGCCGCTATTCCCCATGGTCCTTACGGAGTTCCCAGCATCCACTACGGACTATGAGAAATAGAATTATCGGTAAGTAAATTCTTATTTTTTGAAGCTGATAGGACATATGCTAAAGTAAATGGGGGAGGGGTCCTGGATGGCAAATTCCACCTTAACCTGGGTACATTGTAGAAGCGTACCCAGCCCAACATCATGAGCGATGGGGACCCAGCATCAGCAAGTGCATACACACTTGCTGATGGTGGCGGCCATGCTGTAGTATGGGTTTCGTTAGCGATGTTTTCTTGTAGGGCCGACCAGAAGACCTCACTGCTGACCCTGAGAGCATTGGAATTGGGCAAATCATTTAAAATATAGTCTAGTGTGCACCCAGCTTTAGCATTGCTGAGGTGGCGTGTCATTGCAGGGTTGGCCCTTAGGGGAGTCTTATACAATTTGTGCCGTGTTTCAAGTTCTGAAAATACCACGTGTAAAAGCAGTAGAATTATTAACGTTTTCTGTAAATGCTATCCTTTATACTCTTCAGCAAAACACTCACTTGCTCCAATGTTGCTTTTTATAGTTTTAGAGCTGCATTACAACTATCAAAATATTTTCCTATGGTGACCCCTCCCCATAATCTACACCCATGGGTTAACCCGTTTAATAGTTTTGATTCAGACCTGATCGTTGCTGTGCGTTTTCGGGATCGCACACCTGCACACAGCTAACGCCCTCCCCCTGTAGGCGGCGACTACCTGATCGCAGGGATGCAAAAAATGCTCCCTAGCGATCAGGTCTGAATTGCCACCAACCCCCCTCCCCCCAGTGCATATTTTGCAACTTGTGATTGGTGCTGTGCTCTGGGGATTATTAACGTTGGTTAATGCAATTAATTTGCCGATTCTGTATTGTGGCATGCAGCCATATTGTAAATAATACAACTTTAAGAAATTAATTCGAACCACATGTCCTTATTTTGTAATACCCCTTGCAGACCGCAACAGGCGTGTCGTACCCGGGAGCCATACACTGGTGCTTCCTGGGTGCGATCTGCCTGAGACCCTTTCACAGCGCTGTCAGCAGCCCGGCATATTGTTAAGTTGGTGCAGTCAGTGGAGACATGTGCGGGGGTGGTGCTTGGAGATCAGATCTCCAAGCGCCGCCTGTCCATACAGTGTGAACAGGAAACGGGTTGCATCGGCCAGTTCACACCGCACAGCGACCAGGGTTGAAACCGTGTTCCCAGAATATTTCCCCTGGGCACCTTTCAGACCACATAGCAACCCGGGTTATGTGCGCTCATGTGCAATAACCCTGGTTACAAGCTGGTGGTCTAAAAGGGGTAGTTCTTGTTCTTAAATTGTAGTGACCCAACATCAGTTGTTCAATTTTATTTATAAAATTGCATTGAAAATCCCTGAAAATTCTTTTCATTTTAAAAACTAGTAGTGGAATGCTGCATAAACCTTTAGAAACTTTTGGAGCGAACGCCGGCTGCAAATAGTTGCAGCTTGACATGTCATGCAGCAAGCCATGTTGCAGCATGCTACATCGCAGCAAAGATGAGCGTGACTACATCTGTAACCACACTTACTTGTGAGGGCGAGAAAATTACCCCTAATTGCATCCCGCCCCCCCCACCCTAACAAGTAACACATTTTCCTTTTTAAATACACCAGATAATGGCGAACTGTGCATACCTGTACACACACATATCGTGTACTCTGAAACGTGTAAATGCATTGTGATTGGAGCTTTCTGTATATGAAAATATACTGCTGTAACGGTAAAATGTTTCAGTGCTCTTCATTAAACCTAAACTTTCTAGTTCTTAAACTCTCATACTTACCCATAGGTACATCACTGGCGCCTGACTATGTTCTCAGGATGAAGCGCCGACTGGATGAACCAGAGGTAGCAACCTATCCCCAGCCTCGCAGAATCACTGAAACATTCACCCATCAACACCGTGTTCTAGCCCCAGCACCTCCTGCATATGAACCACAGTCTGATGCCATGCAGCCCGCAGCGGGCATCCAGTACTCTGTAACCCCTGGATATCAGGTAAATTGTACCATTTGTTATATTTTATGCGCAGAAGTCCATAAAACTTTGTAAGAACCTGTCTAGTAAACTCAGTGATTAGGACATTGACCCACATGGACGCTTTCAATGATTGTGATTATTCAGGTACACAAAGCTATCTCATGATTATAAGCTTGAAATGATTGGTGAAGTTTATCAACTATTAAACACCCAGCTAGTTGTTTTTCCAATCATCTACCATTCACCTCGGGAGAGATTGAGCTCTCTGAATGCCAATGTTGGAAATGTGCTACATCCTCATTCATCCAATCTGGGGCACTGCACTATTGGTGGTTAGAGTGGTTAATACAAGCAGGCACTAATAGGTTAACTACAGTAACTATTCTCTCCCAACCCGTCCCACCTCAGTCGGACCTCAGATTTAGTTTTTTTTCTGTTAGTGCCTTGGAGTAGGGCACTCTTTTTAGTGTGCCGGATGGTGGAAGCCTAAAAGTGATGAAATCGCCTCTTGTCTTCGCACAGTTGAGGTTTTTCTTTCTTTTGGGTTAGTAAAATATTTTTGAGCCTATAAATACACAAGGAATTGGTGCCCCCCATTACCTTTTTCTTCTGCATAAATGGGCTGTATTGTCTTGAATATTGGGATTATCACATATTCTGCGTTTACTGTGCAGGCAACAGGAGCATTATCAAATGGACTCATCATCTTGATAAGGATGTGGGCTGTTTAATTCTATACTATTCAATTTAAATCCTAAAACATTCTATAGACAGGTAACTGACTGCTTCTCTCTAAATATATAACATACCCATTCATAAGAGCGAAACATATTGGTATGTGCTGGAATCATTCATGGATGAATTTGCAAAGGAAATATGTAAAACATATTATTCAAGTTTGTAGACGGCATATGTTACCGCTATTTCCCTTCAGTAGTTATGTAATGGCTGCTTTCTCTCCTGTTAGGTGTCGGCCGTGCCTCAAAGCTCTGGCAGTCACGGACCAGCGGCACTTGCTGCAGTACATGGGGCTCACCATCACAGCACCCCTGTGCCAGGCCACGGAGCTCCTAGCGTGCAAAGTCATGCACATTCAACTTCACCTGCTGCACCTGCCCAGGGCCAACAATTCCAGAGATTAAAGGTGAAAATAAATGACGCACTTGCAAGGGTTTTAAACCAATTTTTTATGTTGAATTAAAAAATGTTCCAGTTTTGTGTTGTCATTTTCACAATTCTGAGTATGTCTTTTTGTTGCTTTCAGGTGGAGGATGCACTTTCTTACCTGGATCAGGTGAAGCTGCAATTTGGCAGCCAACCCCAGGTGTACAATGATTTCCTTGACATTATGAAGGAGTTCAAATCTCAAAGGTAACTGGTCAAAGACCCACAACTTCTCCCTGGTGACTCTGATCTTTAGCATAGTTAATGCAGGTGCTCTTATTTCTTCCGCCTTGTGGGAAGCACATTGGGTTATGATGTAAGCAACTGCTTGCTGCTATAGATTCTCAGCGGTTGTTTACCGTGAGGTTATTTAGCAAAAAACACACACACTCACACTCTCTCGCTCTCTCTCTCTCTGCGCCCAAGCCATCTGTTTTCGGCATATTTGGTCATTTGTAATTCAGAGCAATGTTAGCATGATAACCATGCCCATGACTATTGAGTAGTGTTACTGTGTTTTTCTCTCTGCACACTTCTCAGTGGAAACCTTGTTGGTGCAATAATTAAAATTGAACTTTCATTAGTTGGTAACACATCAGAAGTATGGTCTCAGGGATTTTTTTTATTTAACCATAAAATCTGTCATGAACCATACTTTTGTGAGATCTGAAAATACAAGTATATATGTTATGTCACTTTTTAAAAAAAATTAATTTTATTTTTTTGTATCCATAGTATTGACACTCCAGGAGTCATCAGTCGGGTTTCCCAGCTTTTCAAAGGGCATCCGGATCTAATCATGGGTTTTAATACCTTTTTACCCCCTGGATATAAAATCGAGGTGCAAACAAATGACCTAGTAAATGTCACAACACCTGGACAGGTCCATCAGATCACAACCCATGGTCTTCAGCCCCCTGTCCCACTGGTTCCTCCACCTTCACAACCGTCCACCCAGGCAGCTCCTCCTCCTGCCCACCCAACCCCTCCTCCTGCCCCAGCAAAGATCAATAAGGTAAGACCTAGTTGTCAAATGATTATCTAAATAGTAATTTTATGTTAGACTATGTAGATATAATAGTCCCTCAATATAGTAGCTCATTTAAGGGGAAATCCTAGAACTGTTAGTCTGCGCAAGATGCTGAGGTGACCCTTTGATCAATGTTGTTTAATTTCTGCCAGTGTTTATTTATTAACCGTTTCTTATATAGTGCAGCAAATTCCGTTGTGCTTTACAACCGGACACAATGATAAGACAAAACTGGTTAATAACAAACAGTCAGAGGTAGGAAGGCCCTGCTCGTAAGATTACAATCTACCACTCTTAGACCAGTAGTAACACTTTATGGTTACACTCTGCATTTCTCTATAACTATACAAGTCTGCAGAATCCATTCTAAACTATTTTTTGTTTTGTACATTCTAAATATACTATAATACTTTTCTAGATATTTTATGGGTGTCTACAAGTTAATATTGTTGTAATATAATGCTCAGTGGTTTGTTTGTTTTTTTGTCTTTGCTTATTACGTTATTCATGTGCTGTATTTGATCTATATAGTGTTTTACACTTTGTCTCTTTCTTTGGTGTTTTTTCCAGCCGGTTCCTTCACAGGCACATACGCCAACAAACCAACAGAGCACACCAATTCAGTACCCGTCTCCCCGCTCTCCACCAGCACAGCCACACACACCAGGACCGCTAGCACATGCCACCCCTACAGCAGCGGCTGCAACTCCTACCATGCAAAATAACCAGCCTGTTGAGTTCAATCATGCCATCAATTATGTGAATAAAATAAAGAATCGTTTCCAAGGCCAGCCGGACATTTACAAGGCCTTTTTAGAGATCCTGCACACTTACCAGGTCAGATCGCGTGCCCTGAACTGTTAATCGCACAGAGAGGTGGTTGGAAAGCAGCTTAATATTCTCACCTGTCACATGAGTGGTGGTCCGTGTACATAGTTTTGAAGGTTATGAGCGTAATTATCTTGTCTACAAAAAGAACCCTATTTAAAATCGTGCACAAATGTATTTTGTTTAATGTCGCAGATTGTGACCACCAGTGGTGTGTGCAACTTTATGGTGTATATGTTAGTGGAGTAGGAATAAAATGCACCGATTCCTTTGGTCCTGCTCACCTGTTGGGTATAAAGCATTGTCACAAAATAAATCTGTGACCAATCTCTTTCACTATGCAGACAGCTAAAAAGCGCTCTTCAAGCACACACTGGTCACAGAAGATGCGTATGATCCATGACGCTTCAAAATTCAGTGACCCAGACAAATACGGCTTATCGAGTCTCTGTCTCCCAAATGTCCAGGTGACCATTCAGTCTGAGACCTCTTCCCTTTTGTGCTCCCTTTTGTCTGTTGTTAGGTGTGGAGGCTAATGGTGAAGTAGTTGTGTGCAGAGTGTAGATGTATTATGTTATTAACCTTTTATTAAAGCAGGGTGGCCTAACTTAAAGGGGGAAATCTATATTTAGTTAATAGACGATATATCAAGGTACCAGCAGAAATATGCTCAGCCTATAAATGACTAATTAAGGAAAAGTGGGAATACGCAGCAGGTTTAGGCGTATCCTGATTTATTATTGTAGAAATGAAGGTGCAACCAAGAATTGTCATTGGTGAAGGACCAGTTAATTCCACCCGTTAACTTCTAACTGCATTCTATTTCAATAAAACTATTATGAGCCTAGTTTTCATCTTGTCAGAGGATGATAGTCTATACCAGTAGTTCTTATGTTTTTTTATGGATTTCCATCTATGGAAACAGGTGATATAATTACTGACACAGGAAAATAGATTAACTAAAGAATTCCAGAAAATATGACTTGTTGGATGTTCTTGAGGACTGGAGTTGAGAATACCTGGTCTATGCTAATCAAATAGGACCCCTGTAATGTACTATAACACAAAGCATTCACATGGCAATTTCTGCTGCATGTAACATACTATATATATGTGTGTGTGTGTGTGTGTCTGTGTGTGTGAAACGTTCTAGATATTTCACGTGTTTTCTTTTACAATTTGTTTTGCTGAACATTTGTGTAATTTATTTAGTGATAAAGTCGCATTTTAGCTATAGCTCTATGATCTGGTTTAATGTTCCGTTACTGTTTTCCTAGAAGGAACAGCGTAATGCTAAGGAAGCAGGGGGAAATTACACCCCAGCCTTGACAGAGCAGGAGGTCTATGCCCAAGTTGCTCGACTCTTTAAGAACCAGGAAGATCTGTTGTCAGAATTTGGACAGTTCCTTCCTGATGCCAACAGTTCTGTGGTAAGATGTTTCCGAATCCGCATAACTTGTTTCTGTAAGCTAGTTGGCTTTGATTATAGTGCCAGCAACATTTCTCACTAGTTCCTAGTAAAGTGATGTCTGTGCTTGCCTTCTCAACCTCTTGCCTAATTACATTTCTCTAGCATCCATAATGGATATTGGGGAATTAGTACGATGGGTTATAGACAAGGTCCAAAGGAGCCAGTGCACTTTTTAAATTTCTTCAACTGGGTGTGCTGGTTCCTCACCTCTATGCCCCCTCCCACATGCAGTTTAGAAAGAAGTGCCCTCAGGAGAGGATGCACAGTCTGGGGCGGATAAAGGTCTCTTTAGGCGTCAGAGCCGCTTCCCTGCTGCAGTACCACCGTCCTGAGAGGTGGTTGTACAGCGGGGCACTGCGTCTTAGCGGTCACAATTGCCGCACACCCCTAACATTGCCTGAAGGTGACAAAAGTGGGGAGAACAAACCGGGGGCCCCACTAGGGGGGGGGGGTCCCTCGGTTTCTTGGTGTGGCAAAATGCAGGGCGGCATACGGGACCCTCCCGGGGGGACCTGCTATAGCCCCCCTATGTACACTGGCAGCGGTAGTGGAAACTAACACACTTCTGTGATGTTTTTACACTTATATGGAGACTTTGCCAGTATAAATATCTATGAAGCTCCGGCCCCGTTAAGGGGGCGGAGCTTCCTCAGAGCGTGATCAGCAGCGTTTTGACACCTTCCTCTGCCTACAGCTGCAGCAGCAGACACACACAGCTCCTCCAGGCACTCGGGATACGCAGGAAATCTGGTACAGGGGTGTAGCAAAGGGGGAGAGCCGCAATTGTAAACAATCTGTGTCCTTTAAAGGACAAAACCTTTGGTGTTACACCGTGATATAACAGCTTGTAGTCTCACTGGGGCTGTTTCGCTTGTGTGCGCTGTTCCCTTCTCTGTCTCCTTCTCACATACAGTAAGGGCAGGCTTGCTATTATATTACTTGTCTGTGTGTATGTGTTTACTGTATAGTAAAACACCAATTATGCAGTGTATGTCACACCAGATTCTCTCCCACTACATCTGGTTCCATATAATGTGAACAGTGCAGCCAGTACTCAAAACTCAGTGACGGGGCTGGGGGGGAGGGTCAAGAGCCTTCCTGGCTAGGTGCCATAAAATCCATGATGTCAGATATGTCATCCCAGCTCACTGCTAAAACTCCAAAAACTCAACAACTGCAGCAGGCTGTTGCAGACCTAGCTGCAAGGGCAAATGTTCAACATTCAGGACCACAAAAACGTGGGTTACCTGCTTTACTCTCAGACTCTGATGAGGAGATACAGGAGGAGGGGGAGCAATTGGATCTTGTTGCTGGGGATTCCCCATCTACACAGGGCATTGAGCCCCTCATTCTTGCTATACGGGACGTGTTAAAACTCCCTCTAGAGAACGTTGCAGCACAGCAGTCTGTTTTTGTTTTCTAAATTGTGTTTATTGAAAAGAAGAAATGTAACATAATTAAAACAGAACGTTAAAGGCGAACAGTCGAATCCACTGTCCATACATCATAGTGATATGTTTAATTGTAGGATATTAAGAAACAAAGTAGTATATTCCCTAGTGATCATGAAATACAGTATAACCATATAAATCAACTGCACAAATGTATGACTATAGTTAGTTGTGGAGTGGTAGATATCTAATGGCGAGAGTCTTATTTAAAGAAGCTCAGAACGGTGGCGACCCGTCGGTAAGAGTTGCTACATTATACCAAGTTAACCTTACTACCTTAAGAATACTTTCTTTGATACTAACAGGCAATGTGATTAGAAAAGGAAGCCAGATCGCAAAAAACTTGGCAGAACGAGATTAAACATCTAAAGGACATTCTGTCCATAATAACCGGGGTAACATAAGAGACACAGGAATAGGTTCTTTTTGTATCCACTGAGACAATATTGTTTTTTTTCGCTGCTGCTGTAATGCGAGCCAGAAGCAGTCTTGTACCCTTGGTTAGTGCAGGAGTTTGGGGTTCTATATAATTCAAAAAGGCCTATGCCATTGTCAATGTGAAGGGTATACCCAAGTTAATCTTAATGTATACTTGTATTAGATCCCAGAATGATTGTATAACTGGGCAAGACCATAAACAATGTATAATATCTGCATCCGGGGACCTACATTTGAAACAAAGAGAATTTTCTGCTTCCCCCGTAAGGAATCGTAGCCGAGGGGTGTAATAAGCTCTATGTAAAAATTTTTAATGCATCTCTGAATAAGAGGAAGATACCAATTGTTAATTAAGAAAATTAGACCACTTAATAATAGTGTGTATATCCACTCCCGTAAAGACGTCTTTCCATTTAACTATGCCTGTAGTGAGCTTAGTATAGTCACTTTCATCTGATATAAGAGTATATTAAAGAAGTAGAGTGGGGGGAGTCTAGATGTCATCGTACTATTCCATCCTGTGGAAAAGTAAGATCATTGGGCTGCATGCGAGCCATAGCAGTCGTTTTTCTTAACACGGAACAAACTCAGTGTCACTTTCCCTGATTTTGCAGAGCTGGATGACCTGTTTAAGTTAGCCTGGAAAAATCCAGTTCAGAAATACCAAGTGACGAAATGGTTTTTGCACACTTTCCCATTTGCTCCTGAAGGCGGGAAGCTCTGGGAAGAACCCCCGGCTATAGACGTATCAGTCTCTCGCTTAGCTAAAAAGGCGGTACTGCCAGCTTCGGGCTCCTTTAACATAAAGGACCCTGGGAATAGGAAAATAGAGACTACACTGAAGTCTGTCTACACAGCGACTGTTATATCACAAAGACTTGTCATAGTGGGTTGCTGGATGACTCATATCATTCATACGTGGGCTACTCAGATTCAAGAGGGCCTCTCGGGGGATATGTCCCTGGTCACTACATTGACTCCTAAAACACATTCAAGACACTGTACGAGTCCTGTGTGACTCTATCAAGGAGATAGGCAATGTTAATGCTAGGACTACTGCTATGGCAGTGTCGGCACGCAGAGCTTTGTGGTTGCGTCAGTGGATAGCAGGAGTCCAAGCGCAGTGTAGAGTCTCTTCCTTTTTCAGGGGATTGGCTCTTCGGGTTGAATTGGGTACATGGATTTCTAAAGTTACTGCGGGGAAATCCATGTTTCTCACCTCTGGAGCCCCGCCGGCTAGACGATCCCACCCGGAGCCGTCTGCCCAGTCCTTTCGGTCTAACAGATTTAGATCTAGGGCCAGAGATGCCTCCAATGCGGCTAGAGGCACCAGAGGTAAGACAAGAAAACCAGCAACTGCAGGCTCTCAGGAACAGAGCACCAGTTCAGCTTCCACTAAGGCCTCAGCATGGCAGTGCCCACCCACCCTGAGGGTATCTCGAGGTGGGAGCTCTGCTGTGTCACTTCAGCCGCATCTGGGAAAGCTCCTGCCAGGATACCTGGGTAGGTAAAGGACCTAATTTTTCAGGGCTACAAGCTGGAGTTTGACAGCGCTCCTCCCCAACGATTTTTCAAACGAAGCTTACCAGCTTTGGAAGATGCACAAGTTACGCTGCAACAGGCCATCCTAAAGTTGGCTCAGTCCCAAGTCATTGTTCCAGTCCCGCTACTACAATAGGGAAAGGGTTACTACTAAAACCTGTTCGTGGTACTGAAACCGGACGGTTCGGTAAGACCCATTCTGAATCTAAAATCCTTGAACCCTTACCTAAAGGTTTTCAAGTTCAAAATGGAATCCTTGAAAGCAGTGATTGTGGGTCTGGAAGAACAGGAGTTCATGGCCTCGTTGGATATAAAGGATGCCTATCTCCATATCCCGATTTGTCCGCCTCACCAGGCTTACCTACGGATTGCCCTGCTGAACGATCACTACCAGTTCCAGGCGCTACCCTTCGGCCTGTCCATAGTTCCAAGGGTTTTCACGAAGGTGATGGCGGAGATGATGTTCCAACTTGATAAAAGCGAGATCCAGGGAGCTTTTATTGCTCCATATACACAGCACTGTTCAGCTTCTGTCACACCATGAGTGGATCCTCAATTTACAGAAGACCCTCCTGGAGCCAACTCAGCGGCTCCTGTTCCTGGGAATGTTACTGGATACCGTGACTCAAAGTGTTCCTCCCAGAGCACAAAGCGAGAACACTCCAGGAGATGGTCCGAATGGCTCTACGGCCTACTCAAATATCCATCCATCTTTGTATAAGATTGTTGAGGAAAATGGTAGCCTCGTACGAGGCAATCAAGTACGGAAGGTTCCTTGCCAGAACATTTCAGTTGGATCTTCTAAGCAAGTGGTCCGACTCGCATCTTCAGATGCACCGGATTATACGTCTGTCACTGCATGCCAAGATTTCCCTCCTGTGGTGGCTACAGTCCTCAAACCTACTGGAAGGTCGAAGTTTCTGGATTCAGGGTTTAATCCTCCTCACGGCTCATGCGAGTCTGAGAGGATGGGGAGCTATCACCCAAGGGGCTCAGTTCCAGGGCAAGTGGTCAGCCCATGAAGCCCTACTTCCAATCAACATTCTGGAACTTCAGGCGATCCACAATATTCTGCTTCAGGCCTCTCCTCTACTCAAGGATCACGCTATCCAGGTACAGTCGGACAACGCCA
Organism: Pseudophryne corroboree; assembly: GCF_028390025.1. Lineage (NCBI taxonomy): Eukaryota > Metazoa > Chordata > Amphibia > Anura > Myobatrachidae > Pseudophryne > Pseudophryne corroboree. The sequence continues at coordinate 334,098,897 of NC_086449.1, read as the reverse complement.
CAGCGGTGTCTTACATAAATCGAGAAGGAGGGTCAAAAAGCAGTGCCTGCATGCGAGAGGTGTCAAGGATACTTCTCTGGGCAGAAAGAAATGCAAGAGCAAAGTCCGCAATATTCATTCCGGGAATGAACAACTGGGAAGCGGACTTCCTGAGTCATCGCAATCTCCACCCGGGACAGTGGGGGCTTCATTCAGCAGCTCATCGACCGGTGGGGATGCCCACAAGTAGACATGATGGCTTCTCGACTCAACAAGAAGCTTCACTGGTATTGCTCACGAACCAGGGGTCCTCAGGCGAGGGCTTGGATGCACTGACGTCGCCTTGGCCTTACCGGCTGGTCTACCGGTTTCCTCTGATTCCATTGATCCCAAGGGTGCTCAAGCGAATCCGGAATCAAAGAGTACAGGCAATTCTGATTGCCCCTGGAGGGCGTGGTACGCAAATCTTCTGGACAGGTCCGTCGAAGAATCTTGTCCTCTGCCAATGAAAAGAGATCTTCAACAAGGGCCGTTCGTCTACCCGGACTTACGGCGACTTCGTTTGACGGCATGGAGGTTGAGCGGAACATCCTAGCTCACAAAGGCCTTTCCAAAAAGGTTATTGCTACTATGGTTTAGGCCAGGAAGCCTGTGACTTCAAAACACTATCATATCTGGAGGAAATATGTCTCTTGGTATCCACCTGCAGAGTTCCACTTGGGACGTATTTTACGTTTCCTGCAGGCTGGTGTGGTTAAGGGCTTATGTTTGGGTTCCATTAAGGTACAGATTTCAGCTCTACATTTTCTTCCAGAAGAAATTGGCAGTGTTGCCAGAAGTTCAGACCTTCTTGCAAGTGGGGTACTCCACATACAACCTCCTTTTGTGCCGCCCACGGCAACCTGGGACATAAATGTAGTGTTGGAATTTCTACAGTCCTCCTGGTTTGAACCTCTGATGTCGATAGAAGACAAGTACCTCACGTGGAAGACTGTGATGTTACTGGCCCTGGCTTCTGCTAGGCGTGTCTCAGAATTGGGGGCCTTATCGTGTAGAAGTCCCTACTTGGTCTTTTACGAGGACAGAGCGGAGCTCAGGACTATGCAGCAGTTCTTGCCGAAGGTCGTCTCTGCATTCCACTTAAATCAACCTATTGTGGTTCTGGCACTTCTACTCCTCCGGAGGCGTTGTATGCTGTGCAAGCCTTGAAGATACATATCAAGAGAACAGCTCGGATCAGAAGACGAATACCTTGTTTGTGCTCTATGGTGCTCAAAAAAAGGGTTGCCCTACTTCTAAGCAGTCCATTGCTCGTTGGCTTAGGCTTACTATCCAACAGGCCTATGTGTCTGCAGTTTTACATGTTCCACAGTCTCTGAAGGCCCACTCTGCGAGATCAGTGGGGTCTTCGTGGGCGGCTGCCCGTGGAGTCTCGGCCTTGCAACTATGCCGAGCTACTACCTGGCCAAAGAGGATACCCAGTTTGGGCAGGCGGTGCTGCAGACATCTCTGCACATTCCCGCCCGTTCTGGAAGCTTTGGGACGTCCCCATCATACTAATTCCCGCCCGTTCTGGAAGCTTTGGGACGTCCCCATCATACTAATTCCCCAATATCCCTTATGGATGCTAGAGAAAATAGGATTTGAATTACCTTGCGGTAAATCTTTTTCTTGTAGTCCATAAGGGGTACTGGGCACCCGCCTCTGTGCGTTAACTTTTCTGCAGGTTTTCTCTGATATGGTTAACTGTTGAGCCAGCACACCCAGTTGAAGAAATTTTAAAGTGCACTGGCTCCTTTGGACCCGTCTATACCCCATCGTACTATTTCTCCAAAATCCCTTATGGACAACGAGAAAAGGATTTACCGGTAGGTTATTAAAATCCTATTTTTTTCAAACATGTCCTAAGCAATTTGTTTTAAAAACACTCTTTTTATATTTTCTCATTAGGAGAAACATTTTCAGTATACTCTTTGCACTTTGACAACAGCACACAACTGAAGCTAAAGGTGCATACACACAAAGGGATTTTCCTTGCGATATGGATATATAGTCCATATCGCAGGAAAATACAGTGCATATCGCACCGCGTGTATACAGCTTGCGATGCCGATGCAGGGTCGGCATTGCAAGAATAATTACTGTGCACGCAGCCCAACATTGGCTATATCGGTGATGCCTGGCTCTGGCCTCATTGCATAGTCAGTGTTGGGTGCTATGCAAATCGCACTGTGTGTACGCACCTTCAGAGTCCATTCAGTCTTCATCAAGTAGATCAAACATCTAGTCAGGATGCCACAGGTCTCATTCTTTACTTGCAGTAATAAATTCATGTGACTCTTGCAATTGGGATTCAAAACTAATTGGGGTGGGGGGCTGATTTAACTCTCATTCTTATCTGCCAATGTATTTTTCATTTTGGTTGTTTGTCAATACTTTTACTATATTCTGAAAATCTTGATTTATACATTCAAAATGGCTAAAATGCTACTACTTGTGCAGACTGCTAATCTTTATTTCCACATCTAGCTTTTAAGCAAAACCACAGCAGAAAAGGTGGAGTCTGTGAGGAATGACCACGGAGGCACTGTGAAAAAACCTCAGCTGAACAATAAGCAGCAGAGACCCAGTCAGAATGGTTGTCAGATACGTCGGCACTCAGGACCGGGGGCCACGCCTCCTGTGAAGGTGAGCATGCAGCCCTTTTCATGCAACACTGATGCAAAGGGACATATTAAAATAAAAAATGTAGTGACTAACACCAGTTTCTTAGCCAATTTTAAAACCATTAAAAATATTTGAATATATGCTATCTATTACCATACTTAACTTACTTTATGTATGCACTTTTAACTTGTAACTTTAAATATCGTATCCTTATATATCACATTTCTTGGTAAAAGTTTGGATTTACTGAGCTTGCACAAAAATAACCAGTATATTGATGTAGTTTGTTTTTTCTATTGAATGTGTACCTATAATTTACAGCATAAAGCAGATTCTGCTTCAGAGCAGTGACTTTTTTTTCATTTGCATTCTGTCATGTAGAAGAAACCCAAAATACTCATCCCGAAGGATCAATCCTTGACTGATGCAAACAAACATGGTGCTGGGGCAGAGTCTCAGTTCTTTGATAAGGTGAGTTTTTATGTCCGGACTGTGACTTGACAAGAAAGGGGGGAAAAAAATGCTTATCGGTTTAGAAATGTTCTGCCATTAATTGAGAGAGATCCATGTGTGAAGGCTTCTGTAAAATGGTCTCCTTTATAGCTGAATCTATGACCAGTGCTATTACCCTCCTGAGTAAATAGCTGTGTATGTGTCTATTCTACTCTCCACCTCCTAACACCACCCCCATCCCCTCCACTTATTGTGGGGTATATACATATTAGAGCATGGTTGCTCTCCCAACTGTTTATTTCCTCTGGCATGGCGTAGCATTCTTATACTGTATGTTTCTCTAACGTCCTTGGGGATGCGGTGATGGTATTAGTACTATGGGGTATAGATTGGGTCGATTGAATCCTTGGCACTTTAAAAGTCTTCAGTGTGTGCTGGCTCCACTCCTCTATGCCCCTCCTACAGACTCCGTTTAGAAAAATGTGCCCAAGGAGCTGGTTGCATTCTCTGGAGCTCCAGAGAGTTTTCTTCAAAATTTTATTTCAGTTAATTTTCAGGCAGCACTGGCTGGCACCAGTCTGCCTACGTCGTGGGACTTGGAGGGGTGAAGTGTGTGGGAGCATGGAGCGCAGCGCTGCCGCTGCGGTGTACCTAGTTACTGGAGTCCTCTGCCGTCACTGAAGTCTTCTGTCTTCTGCATACTCGCCCGACTTCTTTCTTCAGGCTTCTGTGAGGGGGGTGACGGCATGGCTCCGGAAACAAGTGGCGTCAGTCGACATAAAGGATGCCTACTTACACGTCCCGATATATCCTCCACATCAAGCTTTCCTAAGGTTTGCGGTACAGGATTCTCATTACCAATTTCAGACGTTGCTGTTTGGGCTTTCCACGGCCCCGAGGATTTTCACCAAAGTCATGGCAGAAATGATGGTTCTCCTTCGCAAGCAAGGGGTTACCATTATCCCGTACTTGGACTATCTCCTGATAAAGGCGAGGTCCAGGGAACGGTTGCTAAGAAATGTGGATTTGTCTCTGTCCGTTCTGCGACAACACTGTTTGCTGCTAAATTTGCCAAAGTCTCAGTTGATTCCGACCACTCGGTTGCCCTTTCTGGGCATGATTCTGGACACGGGCTTACGGAAGGTGATTCTTCCGGAAGACAAAGCTCTGGAACTCCAGACGATGGTCAGGGAGCTTCTGAGGCCAAAAAGTGTGTCGGTTCATCAATGTACTCGGGTTCTGGGGAAGATGGTTGCGGTGTACGAAGCCATTCCGTTTGGCAGGTTTCATGCCCGGGCGTTTCAGTGGGATCTGCTGAGCAAGTGGTCCGGGTCTCACCTGCACATGCACCGGAAGATAAGTCTATCTCCCAGGGCCAGGATTTCTCTCCTGTGGTGGCTACAAAGTTCTCACCTCCTAGGAGGGCGCCGATTCGGTATCCTGAATTGGGTCCTGTTGACAACAGATGCAAGTCTCCGAGGCTGGGGCGCAGTCACCCAGGGAAGAAATTTCCAGGGGAAATGGTCGCTCCAGGAATCTTGTCTCCACATAAATGTTCTCGAGTTAAGAGCCATTTACAACAGCCTGCTACAAGCAAGAAGCCTTCTTCAGGGTTGGCCTGTCCTGATACAATCAGACAACATAACTGCAGTGGCGCATATAAACAGTCAAGGCGGAACAAGGAGCAGGGCGGCTATGGCAGAGGCCACAAGAATCCTTCGCTGTGCGGAACAGCACGTGAGCGCCCTGTCAGCAGTCTTCCTTCCGTGAGTGGACAACTCGGAAGCAGACTTCCTCAGCAGACACGATCTCCATCCAGGAGAGTGGGCTCTTCATAAAGAGGTATTTGCAGAACTGACGAAGCGTTGGGGAACTCCGCTGATCGACATGATGGCGTCTCGCCTCAACAAGAAGCTTCCGAGGTATTGTACCAGGTCAAGGGACCCCCAAGCCAGTGCAGTGGATGCCCTGGTAACTCCGTGGGTCTTTCAGTCGGTTTATGTGTTCCCTCCGCCTCCTCTCATTCCAAAGGTGCTGGGAATCATTCGACAAGCAAGAGTGCAAGCAATTCTTGTCGTTCCAGATTGGCCAAGAAGGGCCTGGTATCCAGATCTTCAGGAATTACTTGTGGCAGATCCTTGGCCACTCCCTCTAAGAGAGGACCTGTTATTGCAGGGACCATGCGTGTTTCCAGACTTACCGCGGCTGCGTTTGACGGCATGGAAGTTGAGCACCAAATCTTAGCTCGGAAAGGTATTCCCGGGGAGGTCATTCCCACTCTCCTTAAGGCGAGGAAGGAAGTTACGGCGAAACATCACCGTATTTGGAGAAAGTATGTTTTTCGTGGTGTGAGACTAAAGCTGCTCCTGCGGAAGAATTTCACTTGGGTCGGTTTCTCCATTTCTCTAACGTCCTAGAGGATGCTGGGGACTCCGTAAGTACCATGGGGAGAGACTGGCTCCGCAGGAGACATGGACACTTTAAGAAAGAATTTAGTTCCTGGTGTGCACTGGCTCCTCCCTCTCTGCCCCTCCTCCAGACCTCAGTTTGATTCTGTGCCCAGAGGAGCTGGGTGCTTTTCAGTGAGCTCTCCTGAGTTTGCTGATAGAAAGTTTTTTTGTTAGGTTTTTTATTTTCAGGGAGCTCTGCTGGCAACAGACTCCCTGCATCGTGGGACTGAGAGGAGAGAAGCAGCCCTACTCTCTGAAGCTAGGTCCTGCTTCTTAGGCTACTGGACACCATTAGCTCCAGAGGGATCGGTACGCAGGATCTCACCCTCGCTGTCCGTCCCAGAGCCACGCCGCCGTCCCCCTCGCAGAGCCGGAAGACTGAAGCCGGGTGAGTATGAGAAGCAAGAAGACTTCACAGGCGGCAGAAGACTTTGTGATCTTCACTGGAGGTAACGCACAGCACTGCAGCTGTGCGCCATTGCTCCACACACCTACACATACTCCGGTCACTGTTAGGGTGCAGGGGGGGGGGGGCGCCGCGCCCTGGGCAGCATTTGGGACCTCATTCTGGCAAATGAACACATGTATACAGCTGGGCACTGTATATATGTAGGAGCCCCCGCCAAAGAAATAAAATTTAAGCGGGACAGAAGCCCGCCGCCGAGGTGGCGGGGCTTCTCCCTCAGCACTCACCAGCGCCATTTTTTCTCCACAGCACGCTGAGAGGAAGCTCCCCAGGCTCTCCCCTGCTGATACACGATAGAAGAGGGTTGAAAAGAGAGGGGGGGGCACATAATTAGGCGCAAAAAAGTATATAAACAGCAGCTACTGGGTTAACCTTAAGTTACTGTGTTATTCCTGGGTTATATAGCGCTGGGGTGTGTGCTGGCATACTCTCTCTCTGTCTCTCCAAAGGGCCTCGTGGGGGAACGGTCTTCAGAAAGGACATTCCCTGTGTGTGTGGTGTCGGTACGCTTGTGTCGACATGTCTGATGTGGAAGGCTATGTGGGAGAGGAGCGGGAGCAAATGAATGTGGTGTCTGCGCCGACACCTGATTGGATGGATATGTGGAAGGTTTTAAATGATAATGTAAATTCCTTGCATAAAAGATTAGACAAGGTTGATGCATTGGGACAGGCAGGGTCTCAACCCTTGCCTAATCCTATGTCGCAGGGACCGTCGGGGTCTTATAAGCGCCCACTATCCCAAATTGTTGACACAGATACCGACATGGATTCTGACTCCAGTGTCGATTACGATGATGCAAAGTTACAGCCAAAGTTGGCTAAATCACTCCGATATATGATTATAGCAATTAAGGAAGTTTTGCACATCACAGAGGAAACCCCTGTCCCTGACACAAGGGTTTATATGTATAAGGGAAAGAAACCTGAGGTAACTTTTCCCCCCTCACACGAACTGAATGAGTTATGTGAAAAAGCTTGGGAATCTCCAGATAAGAAAATGCAGATTTCCAAACGGATTCTTATGGCGTATCCTTTCCCGCCAACGGACAGGTTACGATGGGAATCCTCCCCTAGGGTGGACAAAGCTTTAACACGCTTATCCAAAAAGGTAGCCCTGACGTCCCAGGATACGGCTACCCTCAAGGATGCTGCTGATCGCCAACAGGAGGGTACCCTGAAGTCCATTTATACACATTCAGGTACCATGCTCAGACCGGCAATAGCGTCGGCCTGGGTGTGTAGTGCAGTAGCGGCATGGACTGATACCTTATCAGAGGAGTTTGATACCCTAGATAGGGATACTGTTTTATTGACCCTGGGGCATATTAAAGACGCTGTCCTTTATATGAGAGATGCTCAAAGAGACATTAGTCTGCTGGGTTCTAGAATAAACGCTATGTCGATTTCTGCCAGAAGGGTCCTGTGGACTCGCAATGGACAGGTGATGCCGACTCTAAGCGACATATGGAGGTTTTACCTTACAGGGGTGAGGAATTGTTCGGTGAAGGTCTCTCGGAACCTGGTCTCCACAGCTACGGCTGGAAAGTCAAAATTTTTTGCCTTATGTTCCCTCACAGCCTAAGAGAGCAAATGCAGTCCTTTCGTTCACAAAGAAACAAAGTCCGAGATGCGTCCTTTCTTGCCAGAGGGAGGGGCAGAGGAAAGAAGCTGCACAATACAGCTAGTTCCCAGGAACAGAAGTCCTCCCCGGCCTCTGCAAAATCCACCGCATGACGCTGGGGCTCCACTGGCGGAGTCGGGGCCAGTGGGGGCGCGTCTTCGGAATTTCAGCCACATGTGGGTTCACTCCCAGGTGGATCCCTGGGCAATAGAAATTGTGTCTCAGGGTTACAAGCTGGAATTCGAAGAGGTGCCTCTTTGACGGTTTTTCAAATCGGCCCTACCGTCTTCCCCCCCTAGAGAGGGAGATAGTGTTAAATGCAATACAAAAAATTTATCTTCAGCAGGTGGTGGTCGAGGTTCCCCTCCTTCAACAGGGAAGGGGTTATTATTCGACCATGTTTGTGGTTCCGAAACCGGAGGGTTCGGTCAGACCCATATTGAATTTAAAATCTCTGAACCTATACTTGAAGAGGTTCAAGTTCAAGATGGAATCGCTAAGAGCGGTCATCGCCAGCCTGGAAGGGAGGGATTTTATGGTGTCACTGGACATAAAGGATGCGTACCTTCATGTCCCCATTTATCCACCTCATCAGGCGTACCTAAGATTTGCGGTACAGGACTGTCATTACCAATTTCAGACGTTGCCGTTTGGTCTCTCAACGGCTCCGAGGATTTTCACCAAGGTAATGGCGGAGATGATGGTGCTCCTGCGCAAGCAGGGTGTCACAATTATCCAGTACTTGGACGATCTCCTCATAAAAGCGAGATCAAGAGTGCAGTTGCTGAACAGCGTATCTCTTTCACTGAAAGTGTTACAACAACACGGCTGGATTCTCAATATCCCAAAGTCGCAGTTGGTTCCTACGACTCGTCTGCCTTTCTTGGGCATGATTCTGGACACGACCCAGAAAAGGGTTTATCTTCCGATAGAAAAAGCCCAGGAACTTATGACTCTGGTCAGGAACCTTTTGAAATCAAGACAGGTGTCCGTGCATCATTGCACTCAAGTCCTGGGAAAGATGGTGGCCTCATACGAGGCCATTCCCTTTGGCAGGTTCCATGCGAGGACTTTCCAATGGGATCTGTTGGACAAGTGGTCCGGATCACATCTACAGATGCATCGGTTGATCACCCGGTCCCCCAGGGCTAGGGTGTCGCTCCTGTGGTGGCTGCAGAGTGCTCACCTTCTCGAGGGCCGCAGATTCGGCATTCAGGATTGGATCCTGGTGACCACTGACGCAACCCTCCGAGGTTGGGGAGCAGTCACACAGGGAAGAAATTTTCAGGGTCTTTAGTCAAGTCAAGAGACTTGTCTGCACATCAACATCCTGGAACTAAGGGCCATATACAACGCCCTACGTCAAGCGGAGGCCTTACTTCGTGACCAACCAGTTCTGATCCAGTCAGACAACATCACCGCAGTGGCTCATGTAAACCGCCAAGGCGACACAAGGAGCAGAGCGGCAATGGCGGAAGCTACCAGGATTCTTCGCTGGGCGGAGAATCATGTAAGCGCACTGTCAGCAGTGTTCATTCCGGGAGTGGACAACTGGGAAGCAGGCTTCCTCAGCAGACACGACCTACACCCGGGAGAGTGGGGACTTCATCCAGAAGTCTTCGCACAGATTGTGAGTCGGTGGGAACTGCCACAGATAGTCCCGCCTCAACAAAAAGCTACAGAGGTATTGCGCCAGGTCCAGAGACCCTCAGGCAGTAGCGGTAGACGCCCTCGTGACACCGTGAGTGTTCCGGTCCGTCTATGTATTTCCTCCTCTTCCTCTCATACCCAAGGTGTTGAGAATAGTAAGAAGAAAAGGAGTGAGAACAATCCTCGTTGTTCCAGATTGGCCACGACAGACCTAGTATCCAGATCTGCAGGAAATGCTCACGGAAGATCCGTGGCCTCTTCCTCTAAGGCAGGACCTGTTGCAACAGGGACCCTGTCTGTTCCAAGACTTACCGCAGCTGCGTTTGACGGCATGGCGGTTGAACGCCGGATCCTAGCGGAAAAAGGTATTCCGGTTGAGGTTATCCCTACGCTGATAAAGGCTAGGAAGGAAGTAACAGCAAAACATTATCACCGTATATGGCGAAGATATGTTTCTTGGGGTGAGGCCAGGGATGCTCCTACGGAAGAATTCCATCTGGGCCGTTTCCTTCACTTCCTACAAACTGGAGTGGATTTGGGCCTTAAATTAGGCTCCATTAAGGTCCAGATTTCGTCCCTATCCATTTTCTTTCAAAAAGAATTGGCTTCTCTCCCAGAAGTTCAGACTTTTGTTAAGGGAGTACTGCATATTCAGCCTCCGTTTGTGCCTCCGGTGGCGCCTTGGGACCTTAATGTGGTCTTGGACTTCCTAAAGTCACACTGGTTTGAACCACTGAAAACGGTGGAGTTGAAATATCTCACTTGGAAGGTGGTCATGTTATTAGCCCTAGCTTCGGCTAGGCGAGTGTCGGAATTAGCGGCTTTATCACATAAAAGCCCCTATCTGGTTTTCCATATGGATAGAGCGGAATTGCGGACACGTACTCAGTTCCTGCCAAAAGTGGTTTCATCCTTTCATATGAACCAACCTATTGTGGTGCCTGTGGCTACACGGGACTTAGAGGATTCCGAGTCCCTTGATGTGGTCAGGGCTTTGAAGATTTATGTAGCCAGGACGGCTAGAGTCCGAAAAACAGAAGCACTGTTTGTTCTGTATGCAGTCAACAAGCTTGGCGGGAGAATCAAAAAATAGTCAATGCGCTGCTTCCCCTTTATCCACAGACAGGTTTATATTAAATGAGTCTTTTCTGTAGTCTATTTGTTTTCGCACCCGGTTTCCACAGGAGAACCTATGGATGGCAGCTCCGTCCTTCAAAAGGCCACTAGGTGATAGTGGAAAAAATCTAGAAAAGAAAAGTGAAGAACAAGCGCCTAATGGTGCAGTAATTTTGGACTTTGATCTCTGTCACGACAACATTCATATATAGGTATTAAGCGTACCAGATGAATAAATATGGCAGGCACATCAAAAGCTGTTGTCTTCCGTCTATTTTTCACAGCCAGGGGGTCGGAACACTTGAAAGGTGACGACACGTCACGGGGGGTATTTAATCCTCCAAAGCTCAGATAGAATCAGCTCACAGCACAGGGATACTACAAGTAAACATAAAATGCGCCTCTCATAGTGCAATATTGTTGCTGCAATGCAGGATCGTAAATCACTTTTATAAGTAATGAATGTACCAGAAGGTGGAAGTATAACAGCACGTCACGGATGGTCTTTATCCACCAGTACTCAGCGTGCGATTGGGTCTTCCACAGCCATGATCCGTGACGTGCTGTTATACTTCCACCTTCTGGTACATTCATTACTTATAAAAGTGATTTTACGATCCTGCATTGCAGCAACAATATTGCACTATGAGAGGCGCATTTTATGTTTACTTGTAGTATCCCTGTGCTGTGAGCTGATTCTATCTGAGCTTTGGAGGATTAAATACCCCCCGTGACGTGTCGTCACCTTTCAAGTGTTCCGACCCCCTGGCTGTGAAAAATAGACGGAAAACAACAGCTTTTGATGTGCCTGCCATATTTATTCATCTGGTACGCTTAATACCTATATATGAATGTTGTCGTGACAGAGATCAAAGTCCAAAATTACTGCACCATTAGGCGCTTGTTCTTCACTTTTCTTTTCTAACAAGCTTGGCGGCCCTGCTTCAAAGCAGACTCTGGCTCACTGGATCTGTAACACGATTCAGCAAGCGCATTCTACGGCTGGTTTGCCGTTACCAATATCGGTCAAGGCCCATTCCACTAGGAAAGTGGGCTCTTCTTGGGCGGTTGCCCGAGGGGTCTCGGCACTACAGCTGTGTCGAGCTGCTACTTGGTCGGGTACAAACACCTTTGCAAAATTCTATAAGTTTGATACCCTGGCTGAGGAAGACCTCATGTTTGCTCAATCGGTGCTGCAGAGTCATCCGCACTCTCCTGCCCGTTTGGGAGCTTTGGTATAATCCCCATGGTCCTTACGGAGTCCCCAGCATCCTCTAGGACGTTAGAGAAAATAAGATTTTACTTACCGGTAAATCTATTTCTTGTAGTCCGTAGAGGATGCTGGGCGCCCGTCCCAAGTGCGGACTTCTTCTGCAATACTTGTATATAGTTATTGCTTCAATAAGGGTTACGTTATTGTTGCATCAGGCGTGAACTGATGCTATGTAATTGTCATACTGTTTACTGGATTGTTATCACAAGTTATACGGTGTGATTGGTGTGGCTGGTATGAATCTTGCCCTTGGATTAACAAAAATCCTTTCCTCGTACTGTCCATCTCCTCTGGGCACAGTTCTCTAACTGAGGTCTGGAGGAGGGGCAGAGAGGGAGGAGCCAGTGCACACCAGGAACTAAATTCTTTCTTAAAGTGCCCATGTCTCCTGCGGAGCCAGTCTCTCCCCATGGTCCTTACGGAGTCCCCAGCATCCTCTACGGACTACGAGAAATAGATTTACCGGTAAGTAAAATCTTATTTTTTTGCAGGCAGGCGTCGATGCTGGCCTGAAATTGGGTTCCATAAAGGTGCAGATTTCGGCTTTATCTTCTTTCAGAAGGAATTGGCTGTTCTCCCTGAGGTTCAGACTTTCCATCCTCCGTTTGTGCCCCCGGTGGCACCATGGGATCTTGACGTGGTCTTACAGTTTCTTATGTCTTCCTGGTTTGAACCTTTGCATAAGGTTGAGTTATTTCTCACTTGGAAGGTGGTCATGCTGTTGGCTCTGGCATCTGCCAGGCGGGTGTCTGAGTTGGCGGCCTTGTCACACAAGAATCTTGATTTTCCATTCGGATAGGGCGGAATTGAGGACTCGTCAACAATTTCTGCCAAAGGTGGTTTCTTCATTTCACATTAACCAACCTATTGTGGTACCTGTGGCTACAGATGCTGTGGCAGTTCCAAAGTCTCTTGATGTTGTGAGAGCTTTGAAGATCTACGTCGCCAGAACGGCGGTGGCCAGGAAAAGAGGCGCTGTTTGTCCTGTATGCTTCCAACAAGATTGGTCATCCTGCTTCGAAGCAGACTATTGAACGCTGGATTTGTAGTACGATTCAGCAAGCTCATTCTTCGGCTGGGCTACCGGTGCCGAAATCAGTGAAGGCCCATCCTACCAGGAAGGTGGGCTCATCTTGGGCGGCTGCCCGAGGGGTCTCGGCACTTCAGCTTTGCCGAGCAGCTACGTGGTCGGGTTCAAACACCTTTGCTAAGTTTTACAAGTTTGATACCCTGGCTGAGTAGGACCTCATGTTTGCTCAATCGTTGCTGCAGAGTCGTCCGCACTCTCCCGCCCGTGTTGGAGCTTTGGTATAGACCCCATGGTCCTTTTGGAGTCACCAGCATCCTCTAGGACGTAAGAGAAAATAGGATTTTAGTACCTACCGGTAAATCCTTTTCTCCTAGTCCGTAGAGGATGCTGGGCGCCCATCCCAGTGCGGACGGTTACTTGCAGTGTGTTCTTATTAGTTGCATTGGTTTACACACAGGTTGTGTATTTGTTGTTTCAGCTTGTTGCTGCAGTTAAATTCATACTGTTATCTGGTTTACTTTTACTCCGGTTGTACGATATGTTGTGGTGTGGGCTGGTATGTTCTAGCCCTTAGTTTGAACTAAAATCTTTTCCTCGAAATGTCCACCTTTCCTGGGCACAGTTCCTATAACTGATGTCTGGAGGAGGGGCATAGAGGGAGGAGCCAGTTCACACCCAGGTAAAGACTGTGGATCCCGTCTATATCTCCCCCCCCCCCCCCCCCCCATGGTCCTGTTGGAGTCCCCAGCATCCTCTACGGGCTAGGAGAAAAGGATTTACCGGTAGGTACTAAAATCCTATTTTCTATGTGATGCCCTGAGGTGGTGTGGCTGGGGTAGTTTGGGGGTGCTCTGCGCCCCAGAGGCGAACCCCTATAGCAAAAATTCATTTATTTCAGTAATTCCACTTAAAAAGTGAAACTAATATATTACATGCAAAGTGAGATATTTCAAGCCTTTATTTGTTTTAATTTTGACGATTGTGGCTTACAGCTTCAGAAAACCCACAAATCCAAAATCTCAGAAAATTAGAATATCGTGAAAAGGTTCAAAATTGTAGGCTTAAAGTGTCACACCCTAATCAGCTAATTAATCCAAACCACCTGCAAAGGGTTCCTGAGCCTTTAAATGGTCTATCTGGTTCAGTACAATTCACAATCATGGGGAAGACTGCTGACCTGACAGTTATGCAGAAAACCATCATTGACACCCTCCACAAGGAGGAAAATCCTCAAAAGGAAATTGCAAAAGAAGTTGGATGTTCTCAAAGTGCTGTATCAAAGCACATTAATAGAAAGTTAAGTGGAAGGGAAAACTGTGGACGAAAAAGGTGCACAAGCAGCAGGGATGACCGCAGCCTGGAGAGGATTGTAAGGAAAAGGACCAAGAGTGAGAGAGCTTCACAAGGAGTGGACTGAGGCTGGCGTTAGTGCATCAAGAGCCACCACACACAGACTGATCCTGGACATGGGCTTCAAATATCGTATTACTCTTGTCAAGCTGCTCCTGAACAACAAACAATGTCAGAGGTGTCTTACCTGGGCTAAAGAAAAAAAGAACTGGTCTGTTGCTCAGTGGTCCAAAGTCCTCTTTTCTGATGAGAGCAAATTTTGCATCTCATTTGGAAGCTAAGGTCACAGAGTATGGAGGAAGAATGGAGAGGCACACGGTCCAAGATGCTTGAAGTCCAATGTGAAATTTCTACAGTTGTGTTGATTTGGAGAGTGATGTCATATGCTGGTGTTGGTCCAGTGTGCTTTATTAAGTCAATTCAGCTATCTAGGACATTTTAGAGCACTACATGCTTCCTTCAGCAGACAAGCTTTATGGAGATGCTGACTTCATTTTCCAGCAGGACTTGGCACCTGCCCACACTGCCAAAAGTACCAAAACCTGGTTCAATGACCGTGGGATTACTGTGCTGGATTGGCCAGCAAACTCGCCTGACCTGAACTCCATAGAGAATCTTTAGGGCATTGCCAAGAGAAAAATGAGACAGGAGACCGAACAATGCCGAAGAGCTGAAGGTCCCTATTGGAGAATCCTGGTCTTCAAAAACACCTCAGCAGTGCCACAGGCTGATAGAATCCATGCCACGCTGCATTGAGGCAGTAATAAATGCAAAAAGGGCCCAAACCAAGTACTGAGTACATATGCATGATTATACTTTTCAGAGGGCTGACATTTCTGTATTTAAAATCCCCCCTTTTCTCTTTCATCCATCTGGGGGACGCTGCGCCATTACTTGTGGGTTAGAGGTGTGTGGTTGTGGAGTTTGGCACAGAACTATTAAAACCTGACTCCTCCCCCCTCTAACCCCTCCCATCTCCTTCCTGCCTAGCCAGCACCTCGTACGGATGCATTGTTGGTTTTTAATGGCTGCGTCAAAACGAGATTGGCCGGATTCCAAGTACACAGTGACTTGTTGGGTAACTACGACCATCACACAGTCTTCTAATGTTTCAGTTCCTGACTCGATTCAAGCTCCTTCGACTCCAGCTATTGGAGCTTCTTGAGATGTTCGCGGGGCTGCGTCTATTGAGCAGTCGTGTAGGGCGGCGACCTGGTCGTCTGTGCATATGTTTAAAAAGGTTTTACCCTTCTAACACTTTCTTTTTGGAGACTGCCCCTGTTGGGCGTCAAATTTGGCGGACGGCTATGCCGTCTATGTCTCCCTCCTCTCATTTGCTTGCTTTGGGAAATCCCACAAGTAATGGCGCAGCGTCCCCCAGATGGATGAAAGAGAAATAGGGATTTTTGTTTACTTACCGTAAAATCTCTTTCTCTGATTCCATCTGGGGGACGCTGCGATCCCTCCCATATGTTGTCTGGTTTAACCAGTTAATTTTTTTCGGTCCATCTCCTTTGGCTTGGCTAAACGTTAACTGAGGTGCTGGCTAGGCAGGAAGGAGATGGGAGGGGTTAGAGGGGGGAGGAGTCAGGTTTTAATAGTTCTGTGCCAAACTCCACAACCACACACCTCTAACCCACAAGTAATGGCGCAGCGTCCCCCAGATGGAATCAGAGAGAGAGATTTTACGGTAAGTAAACAAAAATCCCTATTTTTTGTTTGTTTTTGTTTATTTTATGTAATAATCCAATTTTCTGAGATTTGGGGTTTTCTTAAGCTGTAAGCTACAATAATCAAAATTATAACAAATAAAGGCTTGAAATATCTTGCTTTGCATGTAATGAGTCTATATAATATATTAGTTTCATCTTTTTAAGTTGAATTACTGAAATAAATGAACTTTTGCACAATATTCAAATTTTTTGAGTTTCACCTGTAGGTGGGCAGTCTCATATACTGGCCAATATATGCCAAGAACCTCAAATATTATGGTTGTTATAATTTTAATGGTGTATGGTGCACACGCACCCTTTTTCCTATATTGTAGTACCAAGTCCCAGCAAGGTAGCACATCGCATTATAAGAAGCCAGGGTGTGCAGTCCAGTCCCCCTCTCTACAATAAAGTCCACCTATCTGCCGTCTGCAGCTCCTCCGGCTAGAAGATATTACCCCGGCCCCTCTCTACAGTCCTTTCGTGTGGCCAGGTTTCTAGGAAGGGCAAGGGGTGCCTCAAATGAAGCTAGAGGAACACAAGGAAATCCCTGGACCACACATCCAGTTCTTTCTCCACTAAGCCCTCCACGTGACGGTTGGCCCCAGCTGCAGGGGGACTATCAGGTGGGTGCTCGACTGCAATATTTCGCCCTGGTTTGGGCAGAATCCTACCGGGATTCTTGGCTAAGAGACCTAATATCCCAAGGTTGGAGTTTCAAGCACTCCCTCCTCACAGATTCTTCAGGTCGGGCTTACCAGCTTCACCTGTAGCAAGAGTTACCTTGCAGGACGCCATTTAAAAACTGCTACAAATGCAGGTTATTGTTCCAGTCCCTCCTCTGTTCCAAAACGTGATTTTATTCAAGCCTATTCAGGGTACCGAAACCGGACGGTTTGGTATGGCCGATCTTGAACCTCAAATCTCTAAACCCGTACCTACGTGTATTCTAGTTCAAGATGGAATCTCTAAGAGCGGTGGTCTCCGGTCTGGAGGAAGGGGAATTCCTGGTATCCCTGCATATCAAGGATGCATACCTACACATCCCGAAATGGCTCTCTCATCAGGCTTATCTTAGGTTTGCGTTGCAGGACCGCCACTTCCAGTTTCAGGCCTTGCCCTTTGGCCTATCCACGGCACAGAGGGTGTTCACGAAAGTTATGGCAGAGCTGATTCTGCAACTCCGCGTGATGGTAGTGAACATCGTCCCTTACTTGGACAATCTCACAAAAGCGGTGTCCAGAGAGCGACTGTTGCAAAGCATCAACCTGACTACGCGACTTCTTACGGACCATGGGCGGATCCTGAATCTACAGAAATCGCACCTGGAACCATCGCAAAGACTTCAGTACCTGGGGATGATACTGGACACTGTCTCAGAAGGTTTTCTCACTATAGACAGAGCCTTGACAATTCAGACTGTGGTCCGCTCCGTACTCAAGCCCCGCAAGATTTCGGTGCACCTTTTGCATTCGCCTTCTAGGCAAGATGGTGGGCTCCTATGAGGCAATTCAGTACGGAAGGTATCATGCCCGTCCATTTCAACTAGACAAATAGTCAGGATCGCATCTTAATATGCACCAGAGGATTTTCCCCTCTCCAAAAGCGAGGATTTCCCTGTTATGGTGGTTGCAGATATCTCACCTGGTGGAAGGTCGACTGTTCGGGATCCAGTCTTGGATTCTGTTGACAACGGATGTTAGCTTCCGCGGGTGGGGTACTGTGACCCAATGGGCTCAGTTCCAAGGAAGGTAGTCGCGTCAGGAGTCCTCCCTTCCGATAAAATTTCTGGAACTCAGGGCGATTTACAATGCCCTTCTATAGGCCTCTTCTCTCGTCCAACATCAGGCCATACAGGTCCAGTTGAACAGCTTCACGGCGGTGGCATACATAAATCGACAGGGAGGAACAAAAAGCAGGGCCGCAATGCGAGAGGTGTCCAGGATACTCCTCTGGGCGGCAAAGAACACAAGGGCCATGTCTGCCGTATTCATTCCGGTAGTGGACAACTGGGAAGTGGATTTCCTCAGCAGACACGATCTACATCCAGAGGAGTGGGACCTTCACACTCAGGTGTTTCAACAGCTGGTTCATCGGTGGGGTTGCACGCTGATAGACATGATTGCTTCTCGGCTTAACAAGGAGCTGCGTCGCTACTGTTCCAGGAAGGGGGATCCGCAGGCTGCAGCGGTGGACGCCCTGATCGCACCGTGGACTCACCAGTTCATGTGTTTCTTCCCTCCGATTCCTCTCATTCCCAGAGTTCTAAAAAGACTCTCTAAAGGGAATGCGTTCAAGCAATTCTGATTGCCCCGGATTGGTCTCATCAAGGCTGGTATGCGGACCTCCTAACTTTGTCCCTCGACGAGCCCTGGCCTCTGCCGCTTCGAAAGATCTTCTCCAGCAAGGACCGTTCGTCTATCCAGACTTACTACAGCTACGTTTAATGGCATTGAAGTTGAGAGGGAGATTCTAGCTAGAAAAGGACTTCCCTCCAGTGTGGTCTCGACTATGGTCCAGGCCCGAAAAAGGTGGTCACGTCGAAGCATTACCACCGAATCTGGAAGAAATGTTTCTTGGTGTGAGGGTAGAAAATATTCTACTGTGGAATTTCAACTTGGCCGTTTCCCGCTCTTCTTACAGGCAGACGGGGAAATGGGCCTACGGTTAGGCTCCATCAAGGTTCAGATATCGGCCTTGTCCATATTCTTCCAGAAACAGTTGGCTGTGATTCTGGAGGTACAAATGTTCTTGAAAGTTGTTCTTCGCATTCAACCACCCTTTGTCCCCTCCCACGGCTCCGTGGGATCTCAATTTGGTCCTGACCTTTCTCCAATCGGATTGGTTTGAACCTCTACATAGTGTGGACTTGAAATTCTTGTTGCTGACATTGACCTCTGCGAGGCGTGTGTCGGAATTGGGGCCTTATCCTGGAAGAGCCCTTAATTTGATATTTCACGAAGGTAGTGCTTAGCTCAGGGCTCGCCCACAGTTTTTGCCGAAAGTGTTGGCTTTTCACATAAATCAGACGATTGTGGGTCCGGTGGTGTCTGACACATCGGTTACTCCAAAGTCCCTGGACCTGGTTTGGGCTTTGAAGACTTACGTCAAGAGGACTGCTAGTCACAGAAAACCTGACTCGCTTTTTGTCCTCTACGACGCTCCACAAGGTCGGTGTGTTCTTCCTGGGTGGCTGCTCGTGGTGTCTCTGCTTTATAATTATGCCAAGCTGCTACTTGGTCTGGTTCGTACACGTTTGTGAAGTTCTACAAGTTTGATACTTTTGTCCTCAGAGGACCTTCAGTTTGGTCAATAAGTTTTACAGGGGTCTCGACACTCTCCCACCCAGTCTGTGAGCTTTGGGACTTCAACCATGGTACTAATACCATCCCAGTATCCCCTAGGACGTTAGAGAAAATAGGAATTTAATACCTACCGGTAATTCCTTTCCTCGTAGTCCGTAGGGGATACTGGGCGCCCGCCTCACTGCTTCGTGGTTTTCCTGCATACTTGTATGTTTCTTGGTTGGGTCTGCTGTTGCTGTCCATGTTCCTGTTCTGGTTAGCGTTTCTATCCTTTGTTACTATTGTGTGTTGGTTCGTTGACTCACCACTGTTCTCTATTTTCCTTCTCTCAAAGTATGTCCGTCTCCTTGGGCACAGTTTTCCTAGACTGAGTCTGTAGGAGGGGCATAGAGGGGAGGAGCCAGCACACACTGAAGATTTTTAAAGTGCCAGGGCTCCAATGGACCCAATCTATACCCCATGGTACTAATACCATCCCAGTATCCACTACGGACTACGAGAAAAGGAATTATCGGTAGGTATTAAATTCCTATTTTTTAATATAGGGAATATACAATTGAAATTCTACCACTCCAATGGCAAAATGTGGCCACAATTTTACCTATTCTTGGTCAGAGCTGACAGGATATGGTCATTGAGTCGACAACACTTAGGTCGACCACTATTGGTCGACATGGTCATTAGGTCGACATGGAAAAAGGTCAACATGTGTTTTTCACATTTTCTTTTTTCACTATTTTGAACTTTTTCATACTTTACGATCCACGTGGATTGCGATTGGGAGTAGTAACCTTGCCCGAAGCCGCGAGGGGACATGGTGCAGTAATTGTAGTTCCCCATCACTTTACAAAGAAAACGACACAAAAAAAACGTAAAAAAAAAACCCCCTCATGTCTAACTTTTTCCATGTCGACCAAGTACACGTCGGCCTAATGACCATGTTGACCTAATGCATGTCGACCAATAGTGGTAGACCTAATGACTGTTGACCTAAGTGTGGTCGAGCTAATGACCCATATCCGAGCTGACTGTAGCACTAACAAATAGGTTGCATGCTACCACATTTATGATGCTGAACAAAGTCATTACATTTTACAACTTATTTTTTTTTCTCTCATGGAATCATTGTAGCCCATTCCTTTTGATAGTTTACTTGCTTTTTTGGTGGCATTTCATCTATTCTAGCTGCAGACTTTAATTATGCTTGCGTTATACATTTTCACATCTGTATGAACTTTTTTTTATTTTATTGCTCTCCACAGGTCCGCAAAGCACTACGGAGTACAGAAGCATATGACAATTTCCTGCGATGTTTAGTGATCTTTAACCAGGAGGTCATATCCCGGCCAGAACTTGTTCAGTTGGTTTCTCCTTTTCTTGCGTAAGTGTCTAATGTTTCTGTCAGACTTACTTTGTTCTCCAAAATCTAAATTTAATTACCTCCCTTTTCTTTACTTTTTCATAAACAGTAAGTTTCCAGAGTTGTTCACCTGGTTTAAAAATTTCTTGGGTTACAAAGAGTCTTCGCACATGGAAAGCTTCCCAAAAGAGCGGAATACAGAAGGCATTGCGATGGAAATTGATTATGCTTCATGCAAACGTTTGGGCTCCAGTTACAGAGCGCTACCCAAAAGTTTCCAACAGCCCAAGTGTACAGGAAGAACCCCGCTCTGCAAAGAGGTGAGAGGAAGCTGTGACAAAGCATAAACTGTATAGTTTATTTACTAAATGGGGGCTTTTTAAATCGAAACGGTAATACACCTGTTGTTGCACTTCATGGTTCTGCTGTTTTAAATTGAGAAAACAACACAGATAATCAGGGACTGTGGAAAGCCGCCATTCCATTTATTCAATAAACTCTTATGATTGACATTATTCTTGAGATGAGAGAATACATTAGAATTTTGTAGGCTTAATGTTAGGGACCCCAAAGCTTCTATTGTAGCAGATGTTGACGCATTAAGTCCTTAATTTCTCTAGCATCTATAAGATATATATTGGGGGAATCTAGTACGAAGGGGTATAGACGGAGTCCGAAGGAGCCGGTGCACTTTAAATTTCTTCATCTGGGTGTACTGGCTCCTCCCCTCTATGCCCCCTCCCACAGGCAGTTTTGAAAACAGTGCCCTCAGGAGAGGATGCACACTCTGGCGCTCCAGAGAGTTTTCTTTAGTTTATTTTAAGTCTTTATTATTTTCGGTATGCTGTTTGGGTAACGGCACACCTGTACCGTAAGAGTTAGGGGGGGGGTCACAGGCTTTACGAGGTGTCAGAGCCGCTTCCCCGTTGCAGGATCACCGTCCTGAGAGGTTGCACGTTCTCTTTGCGGTCTCAATCTCAGCGCGCCGCACACCCCTAACGATAGCCTGAAGGTGACTTCAGTGGGGAGTACAAACCGTGGGACCCCCGTAGCAGGGCCGGCAGAAAGCGGGGGCGGCATACGGGACCCTCCTGGGGGGGGGGGGGGGGGGGGGCGCGCGCGCTATAGTACCCCCTATGTACACTGGCAGCGGTGGGTAAAACTAGCACTTGTGTGATGTTTTATACTCATGGGGAGACTTTTGCCAGTATAAAGATTGCTGAAGCTTCAGCGCCATTACAGGGGCGGAGCTTCCTCAGAGCGGGATCAGTGGCGTTTTGTCGCCGCCTTCTGCTTGCAGCAGCAGGAACACACAGCTCCTCCAGACACTCAGGATATGCAGGAAAACTAGTACAGGGGTGTAGCAAAGGGGGAGAGACGCTATTGTACTCTACGGTGTTTCACCGTGATATATCCTCTTGCAGCCTCACTGGGGCTGTTTAGCTTGGGGTGTGCTGTTCCCTTTTCTCTGTCTCCCTCTCCCCCTCACATACAGTTAGTGCAGGCTTGCTATTGTAGGACTGTGTATATAAGTGTTGTTTACTGTAAACATGGTAAAATACCAATTATGCAGCGTATGTCACACCAGATTCTCTCTTTCTACGTCGGGTTCAATATCATGTGAACAGTGTTGTCAGTCCTCACAGCTCAGTGAGGGGACTGGGGGGGGGTCAAGAGCCTTCCTGGTTAGGTGTCATAAAAACATGTCGGATATGTCATCTCAGTTCACTGCTAATGCTCAAACTGAACAATTGCAGCAGGCTGTTGCAGACCTGGCTGCAAGGACAGATGTTCCAAAGCCCCCCCTCGCTAACTCAAGACCACAAAAACGTGGGTTGCCTGCTTTGCTCTCAGATTCAGATGAGGAAGTACTGGAGGAGGGGGAGGAATTGGAACCTATTACTGGGGATTCCTCTTCTGCACAGGGTATTGAGCCCCTCATTTTAGCTATACAGGACATGTTAAGACTCCCTCTAGAGGACGCTGCGACACAGCAGTCGTTTTTCTTCACACAGAACAAGCCCAGTGTCATTTACCCTGATTCTGCAGCGTTAGATGACCTATTTAAGTTAGCCTGGAAAAATCCAGAGTAGCCCATATAAAAAATACCAAGTGTCAAAACTGTTTTTGCACACTTTCCCATTTGCTTCTGAAGGCAGAAAATTCTGGGAAGAACCCCCAGTTGTGGACGTATCAGTCTCGCGCCTATCCAAAAAGGCGGTACTGCCGGCCCTGGGCTCCTTCACCATGAAGGACCCTGGGGATAGGAAGATAGAGACTACACTAGAGTCTATCTACACAGCAGCAGGTATGTCTCAAAGAACGGTCATAGCAGGTTGCTGGATGACTCATGCCATTCATACCTGGGCTACTCTGATTCAGGAGGGCCTCTTGGGACATATGTCCCTGGTCACTACAGTGACTCTCCTGAAGCACATTCAGGACACTGCACGTGTCCTGTGTGACTCTCCCAAGGAGATAGGCAATATTAATGCTAGGACCACTGCTATGGCATTGTTGGTGCGCAGGGCTTTGTGGTTGCTTCAGTGGATAGCGGGCGCAGAATCTAAGCAAAGTGTTGAGTCTCTCGCCTTTACAGGGAATGGCTCTTCGGGGTAGAATAAGATACGTGGATTTCTAAACTTACTGCAGGGGAATCCACGTTTCTCTCCTCTGGGGGCCCTGTCAGGGGCCGTCTACCCAGTCCTTTCAGGTTTAGATCTAGGGTTAGAGGTTCTTCCAACGCGGGTAGAGGCACCAGTGGTAAGACAAGAAAACCAGCGATCGCCAGTTTTCAGGAGAGCACCGGTACAGCATGACGGTGCCCACCCACCCCGAGGGGATCTCGAGATGGGAGCTCAGCTGCGTCACTTCAGCCGCATCTGGGAAAATTCCTGCCAGGATACCTGGGTCAAGGACCTCATTTCTCAGTGCTACAAGCTGGGGTTCGACACTGCTCCTCCCCAACGATTTTTCAAATGAAGCTTACCAGCTTTGAAGGATAAGTGTGTTACGCTGCGACAGGCCATCCTAAAGTTGGTCCAATCCCAAGTCATTGTTCCAGTGCCGCTGCAACAACAGGGACAGGGTTACTACTCCAACCTGTTCGTGGTACCGAAACCGGATGGTTCGGTAAGACCCATTTCTCTAACGTCCTAAGTGGATGCTGGGGACTCCGTCAGGACCATGGGGTTTAGCGGCTCCGCAGGAGACAGGGCACAATAATAAAAGCTTTAGGATCAGGTGGTGTGCACTGGCTCCTCCCCCTATGA
Source organism: Pseudophryne corroboree (assembly GCF_028390025.1). Lineage (NCBI taxonomy): Eukaryota > Metazoa > Chordata > Amphibia > Anura > Myobatrachidae > Pseudophryne > Pseudophryne corroboree. Next base: position 334,075,191 of record NC_086449.1, on the reverse strand, counting down.
CCCTCCTCCAAGCCTCAGTTAGATTTTTGTGCCCGGCCGAGAAGGGTGCAATCTAGGTGGCTCTCCTGAGCTGCTTAGAATAAAAGTTTAAGTTAGGTTTTTTATTTTCAGTGAGTCCTGCTGGCAACAGGCTCACTGCTACGAGGGACTTAGGGGAGAGAAGTAAACTCACCTGCGTGCAGGATGGATTTGCTTCTTAGGCTACTGGACACCATTAGCTCCAGAGGGAGTCGGAACACAGGTCTCACCCTGGGGTTCGTCCCGGAGCCGTGCCGCCGACCCCCCTTGCAGATGCCGAAGTTGAAGAGGTCCAGAGGTCCAGAAACAGGCGGCAGAAGACTTTCAGTCTTCATAAGGTAGCGCACAGCACTGCAGCTGTGCGCCATTGTTGTCAGCACACTTCATACCAGCGGTCACTGAGGGTGCAGGGCGCTGGGGGGGGCGCCCTGGGCAGCAATGTATTATACCTTTTTTATGGCTAAAATACATCACATATAGCCCTTGAGGCTATATGGATGTATTTAACCCCTGCCAGATCTCACAAACTCCGGGAGAAGAGCCCGCCGTTTTAGGGGCGGGGCCTATTCTCCTCAGCACACGGCGCCATTTTCCTGCTCAGCTCTGCTGTGAGGAAGGCTCCCAGGCTCTCCCCTGCACTGCACTACAGAAACAGGGTTAAAACAGAGAGGGGGGGCACTTATTTGGCGATATGATTACATATGTGAAAATGCTATAAGGGAAAACACTTGTATAAGGGGTTGTCCCTGTATAATTATAGCGTTTTTGGTGTGTGCTGGCAAACTCTCCCTCTGTCTCCCCAAAGGGCTAGTGGGGTCCTGTCCTCTATCAGAGCATTCCCTGTGTGTGTGCTGTGTGTCGGTACGTGTGTGTCGACATGTAGGAGGACGATGTTGGTGAGGAGGCGGAGCAAATTGCCTGTATTGGTGATGTCACTCTCTAGGGAGTCGACACCGGAATGGATGGCTTATTTAGGAATTACGTGATAATGTCAACACGATGCAAGGTCGGTTGACGACATGAGACGGCCGGCAAACAAATTAGTACCTGTCCAGGCGTCTCAGACACCGTCAGGGGCTTGTAAAAACGCCCATTTACCTCAGTTGGTCGACACAGACACGGACACTGACTTCAGTGTCGACGGTGAAGAAACAAACGTATTTTCCTTTAGGGCCACACGTTACATATTAAGGGCAATGAAGGAGGTGTTACATATTTCTGATACTACAAGTACCACAAATAAGGGTATTATGTAGGGTGGGAATAATCTACTTGTAGTTTTTCCTGAATCAGATAAATTAAAGTGTGAGATGATACGTGGGTTTCCTCCGATAGAAAATTATTGGAGGTATACCCTTTCCCGCCAGAAGTGAGGGCGAGTTGGGAAACACACCTTAGGGTGGATAAGGCGCTCACACGCTTATAAAAACAAGTGGCATTACCGTCTCCAGATACGGCCGCCCTCAAAGAGCCAGCTGATAGGAAGCTGAAAAATATCCTAAAAAGTATATACACACATACTGGTGTTATACTACGACCAGCAATCGCCTCAGCCTGGATGTGCAGCGCTGGGGGGGCTTGGTCGGATTTCCTGACTGAAAATATTGATACCCTTGACAGGAACAATATTTTATTGACTATAGAGCATTTTAAGGATGCATTTCTATATATGCGAGATGCGCAGAGGGATATTTGCATTCTGGCATCAAGAGTAGATGTGATGTCCATATCTGCCAGACGATGTTTATAGACACGACAGTGGTCAGGTGATGCAGATTCCAGACGGCACATGGAAGTATTGCCGTATAAAGGGGCGGTCCATCGGACCTGGTGGCCATGGCAACAGCTGGAAAATCCACTTTTGTTACCCCAAGTCACATCTCAGCAGAAAAGGACACAGTCTTTTCAGTCTCAGTCCTTTCGTACCCATAAAGGCAGGCGGGCAAAAGGCTAGTCATATCTGCCCAGGGTTAGAGGAAAGGTAAGAAGACTGCAGCAGGCAGCCCATTCCCAGGAACAGAAGTCCTCCACAGCTTCTGCCAAGTCCGCAGCATGACGCTGGGGCCATACAAGCGGACTCAGGTGCGGTGGGGGGGTCATCTCAAGAGTTTCAGCACGCAGTGGGCTCACTCGCAAGTGGACTCCTGGATCCTACACGTAGTATCCCAGGTGTACATTGGAAATTCGAGACGTCTTCCCCTCACAAGTTCCTGAAGTCTGCTTTACCAACGTCTCCCTCCGACAGGGAGGCAGTATTGGGAAAAAATTCACAGGCTGTATTCCCAGCAGGTGATAATCAAAGTACCCCTCCTACAACAAGGGAAGGGGTATTATTCCACACTATATTGTGGTACTGAAGCCAAACGGCTCGGTGAGATCTAAAAGATTTGAACAATTACATACAAGGGTTCAAATCAAGATGGAGTCACTCAGAGCAGTGATAGCGAACCAGGACGATTATGGTGTCACTGGATATCAGGGACGCTTACCTACATGTCCAAATTTTGCCCTTCTCACCAAGGGTATCTCAGGTTCGTGGTACAGAACTGTCACTATCAGTTCAGAAGCTGCCGTTTGGATTGTCCACGGCACCCCGGGTATTTACCATGGTAATGGCCGAAATGATGATTCTTCCTAAAAGAAATATGGACGCTTTCCTGATAAGGGCAAGGTCCAGAGAACAGTTGGCGGTCGGAGTAGCACTATCTCAAGTAGTTCTACGACAGCACGAGTGGATTCTAAATATTCCAAAATCGCAGCTTTTTCCGACGACACGTCTAATGTTCCTAGGAATGATTCTGGACACAGTCCAGAAAAGGATGTTTTCTCCCGGAGAAGAAGGCCAGGGAGTTATCCGAGCTAGTCAGGAACCTCCTAAAACCAGGAAAAGTATCAGTGCATCATTGCACAAGGCTCCTGTGAAAAATGGTGGTTTCTTACAAAGCGATCCCATTCGGTAGATTTCACGCAAGAACCTTTCAGTGGAATCTGCTGGGAAAATGGTCCGGATCGCATCTTCAGATGCATCAGCGGATAACCCTGTCTCCAAGGACAAGGGTGTTTTCTTCTGCGGTGGCTGCAGAGTGCTCATCTATGAAAGGGCCGCAGATTCGACATTCAGGACTGGGTCCTGGTGACCACGGATGCCAGCCTGAGTGGCTGGGGAGCAGTCACACAAGGAAAAAATTTCCAGGGAGTGTGATCAAGTCTGGAGACTTCTCTCCACATAAATATACTGGAGCTAAGGGCAATTTACAAGGCTCTAAGCTTAGCAAGACCTCTGCTTCAAGGTCAGCCGGTATTGATCCAGTGGGACAACATCACGGCAGTCGCCCACGTAAACAGACAGGGCGGCACATGAAACAGGAGGGAAATGGCAGAAACTGCAAGGATTCTTCGCTGGGCGAAAAATCATGTGATAACACTCTCAGCAGTGTTAATTCCGGGAGTGGAAAACTGGGAAGCAGACTTCCTCAGCAGGCATAACCTCCACCCGGGAGAGTGGGGACTTCAGCGGGAAGTCTTCCACATGATTGTAAACCGTTGGGAAAAACCAAAGGTGGACATGATGGCGTCCCGCCTGAACAAAAAACTAGACAAATATTGCGCCAGGTCAAGGGACCCTCATGCAATAGCGATGGATGCTCTGGTAACACTGTGGGTGTACCAGTCAGGGTATGTGTTCCCTCCTATGCATCTCATACCAAAAGTACTGAGAATCATAAGAAGGAGATGAGTAAGAACGATACTCGTGGTTCCGGATGGGTCAAGAAGGACTTGGTACCCGGAACTTCAAGAGATGCTCACGGAAGAACCGTGGCCTCTACCTTTAAGAAAGGACCTGCTCCAGCAGGGGCCTTGTCTGTTCCAAGACTTACCGCGGCTGCGTTTGACGGCATGGCAGTTGAACGCCGGATCCTGAAAGGGCATTCCAGATGAAGTCATCCCTACCCTGGTCGAAGCCAGGAAGGATGTAACCGCAAAACATTTTCACCGCATTTGGCGAAAATATGTTGCGTGGTGTGAGGCCAAGAAGGTCCCTACAGAGGAATTCCAACTGGGTCGTTTCCTACATTTCCTGAAAACAGGACTGTCTATGGGCCTAAAATTAGGGTCCATTAAGGTTCAAATTTCGACCCTGTCGAATTTCTTCCAGAAAGAACTGGCTTCAGTGCCTGAAGTTCAGACGTTTGTAAAAGGGGTACTGCATATACAGCCTCCTTTTGTGCCCCCAGTGGCACCTTGGGATCTCAATGTTGTTTTGAGTTTCATAAAGTCACATTGGTTTGATCCACTCACCACTGTGGAATTAAAATATTTCACATGGAAGGTGAAGATTCTATTAGCCCTGGCTTCAGCCAGGCGTGTGTCAGAATGGGCGGCTTTATCATATAAAAGCCCTTACTTAATTTTTCATTCTGACAGGGCAGAATTGAGGACTCGTCCTCAATTTCTCCTTAAGGTGTTTTCTGTTTTTCACATGAACCAACCTATTGTGGTACCTGCGGCTACTAGGGACTTGGAGGACTCCAAGTTACTTGACGTTGTCAGGGCCCTGAAAATATGTTTCCAGGACGACTGGAGTCAGAAAATCTGACTCGCTGTTTAGCCTGTATGCACCCAACAAGATGGGTGTTCCTGCTTCTAAGCAGACGATTGCTCGCTGGATTTGTAGTACAATTCAGCTTGCACATTCTGTGGCAGGCTTGCCACAGCCAAAATCAGTAAAAGCCCATTCCACAAGGAAGTGGGCTCATCTTGGGCGGCTGCCCGAGGGGTCTCGGCTTTACAACTTGGCCGAGCTGCTACTTGGTCAGGGGCACACCCTGACTGAGGAGGATCTGAAGTTCTCTCATTCGGTGCTGCAGAGTCATCCGCACTCTCCCGCCCGTTTGGGAGCTTTGGTATAATCCCCATGGTCCTGACGGAGTCCCCAGCATCCACTTAGGACGTTACAGAAAATAAGAATTTACTTACCGATAATTCTATTTCTCGTAGTCCGTAGTGGATGCTGGGCGCCCATCCCAAGTGCGGATTGTCTGCAATACTTGTACATAGTTATTGTTCCAAAAATCGGGTTATTCTTGTTGTGAGCCATCTTTTCAGAGGCTCCTTCGTTGTTATCATACTGTTAACTGGGTTCAGATCACAGGTTGTACGGTGTGATTGGTGTGGCTGGTATGAGTCTTACCCGGGATTCAATATCCTTCCTTATTATGCACGCTCGTCCGGGCACAGTATCCTAACTGAGGCTTGGAGGAGGGTCATAGGGGGAGGAGCCAGTGCACACCACCTGATCCTAAAGCTTTTATTATTGTGCCCTGTCTCCTGCGGAGCCGCTAAACCCCATGGTCCTGACGGAGTCCCCAGCATCCACTACGGACTACGAGAAATAGAATTATCGGTAAGTAAATTCTTATTTTTGAATCTAAAATCCTTGAACACTTACCTAAAGGTTTTCAAGTTCAAGATGGAATTCTTGCGAGCAGTGATTGCGGGCTTGGAAGAACGGGAGTTCTTAGGCATCTTTGATATCCAGGGAGACTATCTCCATATCCCAATTTGGCCACCTCGTCAGGCCTACCTGAGGTTTGCCCTGGTGAACAATTACTTTCGGTTCCAAGCGTTAACCTTCAGCTTGTCCAAGGCTCCGAGGGTGTTCACGAAGGTGATGGCGGAGATGATGTTCTAACTCCAGGTCCAGGGGGTCAATGTTGTTCCTTACCTGGACGATCTTCTGATAAAAGCAAGATCCAGGGAGCTTTTATTGCTCCATATAGACCGCACTATCTAGCTTCTGTCCCACCATGGGTGGATCCTCAATCTATAGAAGTCCCACCTGGAGCCAACTCAGAGGCTCCTGTTCCTGGGAATGTTGCTGGATATTGTGGCTCAAAAGGTATTTCTCCCAGAGGGCAAGGTGAGAACACTTCAGGAGATGGTCCGCATGGTTCTCCGGCCTTCTCTGATATCCATCCATCTTTGCATAAGATTGTTGGGGAAAATGGTTGCCTCGTACGAGGCGATCCAGTATGGAAGGTTCCATGCCAAAACTTTTCAGTTGGACCAAGTGGTCAAGATCACATCTTCAGATGCACCGGATAATTTGGCTGTCACCTAAGGCCAGGATTTCTCTCTTGTGGTGGCTGCAGTCCTGCAACCTACTGGAAGGCTGAAGTTTCGGGGTTCAGGATTGGATCCTCCTCATGACGGATGCGAGTCAGAGAAAATGGGGATCTGTTCTGGAAGCTTTGGGACGTCCCCATCGTACTAGATTCCCCCAATATCCCTTATGGATGCTAGAGAAAATAGGATTTTAATTACTTACTGGTAAATCCTTTTCTCGTAGTCCATAAGGGATATTGGGCGCCTGCCTCAGTGCGTTGATTTTTCTGCAGGTTCTCTTTATATGCCTGTTCAGCTGTTGCTGTTTTGTTGCCATTCATTGCTGGCCGTTTTGTGTTAGTGGTGTGCTGGTGTATGAACCTCACCACTCCTTGTTTAATGTTCCTTCTCTCAAGTATGTCCTTTCTCCTTCTGGCACTGTTTTACCTATAACTGCCTGCGGGAGGGGGCATAGAGGGGAGGAGCCAGCACACCCAGTTGAAGAAATTTAAAGTGGTCTGGCTCCTTTGGACACCGTCTATACCCCATCATACTAGATTCCCCCCAATATCCCTTATGGACTACGAGAAATGGATTTACCGGTAGGTAATTAAAATCCTATTTTTACATCTACTGTAGTATAATGGTACACAAGGTGAAGCGTTTGGACAAATTTACCTTGATGCCTGCTTGGAACCTCAGTACTGTTTCTAACAAAGCCCCAGGGAAAAGGTTAGGAATACAGATCAAGAGGACAGACCTTGATTATTTCAACAACAAATATAAAACCAGAACAGAAGCAAGAACAAGGTTAGGTGACAGCTTTGTCTTGGCAGTCCATCTCTGTGCCAAAAGTCATGTACACCGCAGCAGGCACAGGTCTGAATGTTGTCTGTTTTGTAGTCCAAACCAGCCTGATCTATTTATGCACTGCATTTTGCTCTAAGTGTATGGTCAGTTTATCATTATGCACAACTGCAGTCCTCTGAATTGTGAAATACTTTTGTAGCATGTTTCCTGTCATTGTTCCAATTGGGTCAAGATGTCCAGTTCTAGGACTGGATTTGGGCTTAGGTTATTTACCTGTCCCATGTGGATGCAGTTAGGATACAGACAGTGGAATCCTGGCGGTAAGTACTGGCCTTCTGGTTAGGCACTATGGGGAGGCTGTGGAGTGGCGGAGGTTAGGGTTAGACTGCAGGGTGGGGGAGGTTAAGGTTAGGCAGTGGGAGGAAGCGGAGGGTTAGGCTGCTGGAGGGTTGGATTAGGGGTAGGGTAGAAATACAGTCATCCGTCCGTATTATGACTGCTGGGAATTTGTACCCAATCTGTCCCAGGTGCTACAAGTTTTATAGTGACTAAACAGGCCTTTGCTCAGATGAGGTGTACTGTAAGTCCTGTAACTACTTACTGGCAATGCCTAGAACAAAATGGGCGAGGTGTTTGGCACACTTTATGCAGAGCTGTTGGAGCGGTCTTTCCTTCTCCGGGGGTCTAGTGGGTCTGATCCCTCACTTCTACTCTTCTGGGAGAATCCGGATTTATCCGAATACCTTCCTGTACTGCAGGAAGCTTTGGGCTCTTCTGCAGCATAACCAGAGGAGCCAGTTTCATCTTAGGGTATCCTCTCCACTAGTGAACGTGTTGAAATCCACCTATGCAACCTATTCACAGAGGTCTTCAAACTTGGTAGTAGGTCTAGCTTTCTCAGTAGATGGCCATCCTGGGGTCAACTTCCACATCATTCAGCAGACTGATCGAAAAGGTCTTGCTTACTTCTGACAAGACAGCTTTTCAAACGGTCTTTGGGATTTCTTCAACTCTGAAGGAGAAGGGGGGGGGGGGGGGTCTCTCTTTGGTCTTTGAATTATTGTTAGCATCATGGTGGCCATGTGGTAATACAACCAGAGGTGGAGCTAATTGTGGGCAACAGACTGAGAAAATGGTTTCTCAGTAGTCAGACCCTTTGCCCAGGGCAGTGGTCCGTTACTAGGGGAAGTATTGTGGGTAGCTAAGAGTTTCAGACATGAGGGCTGTCTTGTAGGTCTGCATTCCTCATCATTCTTAGACCCAAGCCTCCCTTTACAACCCATCACAGTTTCCATGTTCCTTATGGTGGACTTGGCTGTCTGGAATGCTGCTCATCTTGAATGTCTGTCCTGCTATTATCAAAGACAGTGTACCTAATCTAGTTCTGTGACATGACGTTATCACCATATACCTCGATAAGTTGGTATTGAATTTCAGCTGCTAAAAAAGGGAGGAAAGGCAATGTTATCATGAAGGGGGAAATAATGGTTTACATTTTTATAGCCTTATCAAGGAAGTCTATTGTAGAATTGTTTTTTGACTTAGCTATAGTATCTTATTGGCTACCCCTTCCACCACCCACAGGTCCTGAATGATACATGGGTATCTTTTCCGTCATGGTCAGAGGACTCCACCTTTGTCAGTTCTAAAAAGACCCAATATGAAGAGCACATTTATCGTTGTGAAGATGAGCGGTTTGAGGTGCGCATGAACAATATTTTCCTCTTCTATCTTACCTCCTTAAATGCTTTTTTGGTGTGTGTGTGTCTGTGTGTTTTTGTTTTCCTATAAATGAACTAATCATGGCATCTGTGGTTTTTGGTCTGTTGCTTCAGCTGGATGTTGTGCTAGAGACCAATCTAGCAACTATCCGTGTGCTAGAGTCCATTCAGAAGAAGCTGTCACGGCTATCTGCTGAGGACCAGGCTAAATTTCGTTTGGACAACACTTTAGGAGGAACCTCAGAAGTCATTCATCGCAAGGCTCTTCAAAGGATATATGCAGACAAGGCTGCTGATATTATAGATGGCTTGAAGAAAAACCCAGCTGTTGCTGTCCCAATTGTGCTGAAAAGGTTAGTGGTTTTTCTTTCACAACATTTCAGACTCTAGTATTTAGAAATTGTGAATTTATGCTTCTAATCTTGCATTTTATTATATCGCCACTACTGTTAAAGTTTAACAATGTAGCAAACGAGTGTCTAATCCCTCATTAGCAGTCTCCGAACAGGTGGGCAATCTTGCGTATACTGTATTTTGGGGGTGACCAGAAGTGAACTCCAACATGGCGCTCTACTTCTGTATTGTGAAATATGTTTGTAGCATGATATATAGATCTTACTCTGGAACTTCTAAGCACCTATAACTCATGTTCCCAAGTTCATATGCATCGTTTTTCCTTATGCCTATTTTAAGGTTGAAAATGAAGGAAGAGGAATGGAGGGAAGCCCAGCGAGGCTTCAATAAGATATGGCGAGAACAGAATGAAAAGTACTACCTGAAATCGCTAGATCACCAGGGGATAAACTATAAACAGATTGACACAAAGGTCCTTCGCTCGAAGAGTCTGCTCAATGAAATTGAGAGCATATATGATGAGGTGAGTGCGCCCTATTCTACAAGTTGGTCTATAAGTTGGTGTACATGATCAGTCTAAATCTCCACTTTGTCCTACCTGCGTTATTGTGAATTTACAGTCTTTTCTTTTTTTGTGTGTGGGGCCACCCAGTTTCTTACGATATTTGTCGTCTTTTCTGTAGCGACAAGAGCAAGCGTCAGAAGACAATTTGGGAGTCCCCACAGGCCCTCACCTCAACCTGACATATGAGGACAGACAGATACTGGAGGATGCAGCTTCTCTTATTATTCACCATGTGAAGCGACAGACTGGTATCCAAAAAGAGGACAAGTACAAGATCAAACAAATTGTTTACCATTTTATCCCAGACTTGCTCTTCTCCCAGCGAGGAGAGTTATCTGACGTTGAAGAGGAGGAAGAGGAAGAGACAGTTGAAACAGAAGACGGGATTACCAAGAAACACAATGGCGTGGGGGGAGGTGGTGGCAGCAGCCCACCAAAAGCCAAGCTCATGTTTGGGAACACTGCAGCGCAGAAATTTAGGGCCATCGAGGATGCGTACAACTTGTTCTATGTTAACAATAACTGGTACATCTTCCTGCGCTTGCACCAGATACTCTGCTCTCGCCTCCTGCGCATTTACAACCAAGCAGAAAAGCAAGTTGAAGAGGAGATGCGAGAAAGAGAGTGGGAAAGAGAAGTGCTGGGTCTGAAGAGGGATAAGAATGACAGTCCTGCCATCCAGCTGCGGCTCAAAGAGCCAAGTAAGTGGTAGAGTTATGGGCTGACCGGCGGAAGTGGTTTCTGTTCTGCGCCAGTGAGTGGATAGTGCTCATATTGTCACCATTTATGTTATTCTATCCCCCTCCCTCCCCTTTTTCAATTCGGATTAAAATTTTCTAGTGTCCTATTAATACTCCACAGATTTTACTTGTCATGAACAAGCTGTTCATTCTTTGCCTTCATGAAGCCCTATGAGATTTTAATGCAGTTCTTCCATCTTACAGTGGACATTGAAGCTGTAGATTACTATCCAGCATTCCTAGATATGGTTCGTAACCTGCTGGACGGGAATATGGACTCAAACCAATATGAAGACTCCTTGCGGGAGATGTTCACCATCCATGCCTTTATTGCCTTTACTATGGACAAGCTGGTACAAAGCATAGTCAGACAGGTAAGTAGTTCCAAAATATGTGGACCAACAATAGGTATAAGTGCAGTGGAAAAACCACTATAAAGAGACCACAATAAATGGACTAGATCAATGACTAGAGATGTAAATGAGCTAAAAAAAAAAAAAAAAACTCTTCACCCTTGCTAGAAATTTAAACATGTAACTCGTTGACTACTTTTAGTAATATTAAAGCAGTTATTTTAGTTGCGTGATTTGCAGATATAAGATTCTTCACTGAGGGCTGATTTGTTCTTACATGTGATAGTCAGGACATGCTGTCTAATGCTTAAGGTACACATCATTGAGTAGGACCTCCCCAATAAAATGTAAATCCACCAGATTCAACGTAAATGCAACCAGTAACTAGTGTTTTTTTTTAAATTAATATGGCAGTGTCTTCGTTTAAAGACAACTTTCACTTTGTATAGATATCTCCAGGGGAGCCGGGTACTACTGGCCCAGGTTGGCTGGAGCCCGGGTAGGTAGCACATTGGGCAGGGAGAGAGCGGAGACTGCTGTCTACCCAGCCCTGCACACACTGGGGTGACTGCCCTGCATGACATTATATTTCAGTGTAAAATGGAACTTGGATGTGTATACGTGCATGAGAAACTGACTTTCACACTCCTAAAGGTATCGCTGTGTTTGAGGAAAGTTTCATTCACAAATACTGGGCTTTTTACAGAGTCGCATATAGGTCCAAATACAGCCACACTCTGAATGCGTGTGGAATGCAAACAGTTGCAGTTTTGTAGAACCTGCTGCAGACGCCATCGGACCTGCCTATGACTTGGAATCAGCCTCACTGTATTTATCTGCACCAGTAATAACAAAATGCAACCTCTCGGTTCACACTAACCCAATGAGAGTGCCTCTATTTAACAGATTGCTTCCAGTGTCCATCAGAACGCCACAGCTCCTGGCCACTAGTCTGCTACACAGTGTGTCTTATGGTAATTTGTAAGGGATGTACTTACTATACCGATGCCAGGATCCCCGACCATTTAACAGCCCGACAGTCAGCATGCCGACTGACGGGGACTATTCCAACTTGTGGGTGTCCACAACACCCATAGAGTGGGAATAAAACCTGTGGTAAACCACTGAGCCCACTGCGTGACGAGCACAGCAAGCCTGCAAAGGGCTTTGGGGGTCATTCTGAGTTGATCGCTCCTTTTTGCAGCCGTGCGAACGCATAGTCGCCGCCCACAAGGGAGTGTATATTTGCTGTGCAAGGGTGCGATTGCTTTTGCAGCATAGCGGTACAAAAATAGTTTGTGCAGTTTCTGAGTAGCGCAGAACTTACTCAGCCCTTGCGATCACTTCAGCCTGTCTGGTCCCGGAATTGACGTCAGACACCTGTCCTGAAAATGCTTGGAAACGCCTGCGTTTTTCCAAACACTCCCAGAAAACGGTCAGTTGACACCCATAAATGCCTTCTTCCTGTCAATCTCCTTGCGATCGGCTGTGCAAATGGATTCTTTGTTAAATCTATCGCGCAGCAACGATCCGCTTTGTACCCGCATGCATAGTAGTGACCTTATCGCTGCGCTGTGAAAAACTGCAGCGTGCGATCAAGTCTGAATGACCCCCTTTGTTGTGCTCACCCCCGCCTGCATTCTAAGGCTCGGGATCCCGGCGTCTGTATGGTGACCGGCAGGATCCCAAACGCCGGTTACCCGAACCCAACCTGTTAGTAAATCATAGTTCTTTTATCATGATTTCCACCCGAACCCCACACATTACACCCCAGCTCTCTGGGAATTTGGCACCTCCTCCTTGACATTCCTCACCAGAAAACGGCAAGTCGGCAGCTCCTGCTCCTTCCTCTGTTGTGATACCATTTGTTTACTTTATTGGGTTAGGTGTATCTGGGAGCCAGTGTTATGTACACACTATGCTTATTGTGGTTTCTGTTGTACAGGGTTCACTCTATTGTTGTTTATCTTACAGCTACCTTTACCCTTTCTCTTTGCATCTGCCATGGCTGTAATTTCTCGTTTAGTTTACAGTTGGAATGACACTTTCTTGTTTTTAAATGTCTTGCTAAATTTGGAATTGGACGTGCAGAAAAAAACCCTTTGGGCGCAAGCTTAGCCGCCAACCTTTTCAATGGTATATTACTTGCAGCTCCCAGCTGACAACTCTTAATAAGTCAATTGTCTATTACTAGCAATATAAGGTAGCAATTTATCAAGGGAGCACATTCAAACATTTTATTAAATGACGCAGTAACAATTACTGAACATGCACACATTAAAAACACTATAAAAAGCAGGAAATGAAGGCTCCTATAGATTAAATTAATATGAGAAAGTATATCTAATTTCCCACTGAGATCAATATTTCCATCACTTGCTTTGTTTTAACCTTTTAACTTTACACTGATTCCAAGGATGGAGAACACCAGACTGGCTGTCAGTCTTTTTACGGTGCTATGCTCGACCCCCTAGCTGCTTTCAGTCTTTGTAACACATTCATAATAATGTTCTAGATTTTTTTTTTATTATTATTTTAATCTCTGTTCTAACATTTTTGGCCTTGAGTTTAGTCACACTTGTCACCCTTCTCACATAAATTTTTTGGGCATCACTCTCTCCATCAGGGATGAAAATATTTAGGAAGAAGGTCGATCATAACAATCTAAATTGTAAAAATTGCCACTATAAATAGTGAAAGAATAATATACCAAAGGTCAATATTTGAGGTTTAAACGGATTGTACAGACGAGGCAAGTTTTCTAGGGCAAGCTAAAGACCTCACATACGCGTTCCTGGATCAAGGCAACTCCAAAACCCTCTTGGATGGTACACTTAATAAGGCAATTACTAGAGAGAGAAATACTCTATCTGTTAACCAAATTTGAGTGATCATCTACCCAAGAGAGACCAGCTGGATTTGCTGTTTATTACTAAATATATGTATGCTAATGATATCAAAAGAATATTATGTAAGAACTTTGGGATTCTGAAACTAGATAACATGCTCTCTAAGGAAGCCAATCCCGGCCGGGTATCGGGATTGAAAAATGGTCAATCCTGAGATTCCCGGTATTGGCTTTTTCCTACGTGTGCGCCCCTATGGCCTCCATACGACTGGGGTGGGTGGGACACATCCTTCGGGCTCATCGGTGGGTGACTGCGTACAGCTGACTGCGCAGTGTGACCTGTGACTTTACGTCACACTGCGCAGGTGGAGCTCGGAGGAGGGGGCTGGGTAGCGTCTGAGCGTCCTAAGTATCTTGGATCTATTTTTTTCTGTGTTCTCCTCTGCTTGCTGTACCTGCTTCTTCAATGCATGGGCGGGCGGATGCAGAGTCTAAAAGAACTTAAGATATCATACCGGTTTTTGGGTAGTTTTATTTGGCCCTGATTTTAGTTGATCTCATTAGCTAGGCAACGGGTGGAAAGCATTACTTCGTTCTGGTTAGTTTCCCAAAATTGGGTGATGCTAGTTTAATTCCTTTCATGCTGCCTGCAAAGGAAAGAGGTCTTAAGATACCAGTCCTTCACTTCCTGTGGAGCGCATTCTAGATGGTAAATATCCTCGGACTGATAAGAGATCCGTAACCAAGCCTGCAGACAGAGGCTGCTGCTCAGCAGTCTATCTGCTGTACAGTTGCCGTTTTGGGAACTTGCCTACTCCTCAACCTGGTCTCTACTTTTGTGGCTGAGGCCCAATAACATGAACAAGGGTTGTCCAGTTGTCTTTTAGACCAGGATGATTTTGATCTCAAACTCCAGTTTTCAGGGTTGGGGGTCGATCTTTTATCATGGTCTGTCTCAGTCAGTGGACCTGGGGGAAGTTAGGCTTCCGATAAATGCTGGTGGCCTACAGAAGGAGTAGTTGATGAGAGGAAATCTTGGTAATGATTCAGAAAACTCCCTGACACTGCACAAAACCCATCAGAAACCTATGCTTGGAAGACCAGAATGATTGGGCCTTACTGTATTAATACTGGAGGTGGAGAACTTGGATGCTGACTCCTTTAAAGGCTCATTCAGGTGCGGTCGCAAAACTGCAATTGTACGCACATTGGTTAGTGTTTTCTTTCTGCGCATGCCTCTGAACCGCAGTGTGCACGCGAAGCAAGTGAATTGATGATTGCGGTCGCAAAGAGGAATGAGTCACAAAGTGAGTTACAGGAAGACAGCTTTTGGGGGTGGGAACGGGAAGTGGTTGGGTAAACAGGCGTGTCGTGGCCATTTTGTGGGCATGCATAAATTAGAAGTTGCGATCTTGCTTGCTACTGGAGAGCAGCTCAGCCTGTGCGACCTTAGAGGCACTCAATACTGTCCAATACGACTCTATTTGTGGCATTGGTGCTGATTTATCTGCAGTGGGTGTCACTATGCTCATGTTGGCTTCTTACCAATTACATATGACAAAAAATAGCAGAGGCACTAGAAAGAGTCTCATACCTTCCCAGAAAGTAGTCTCTACCCTAAAGTCTTCCAACACTTTGTAGAAAGGTGGGGTCAGCCAGAGATTAGGAAGATAGCTTAAAGTTACAAAAAAAGGCTATTCTTAAGGCTAGGTATATGTGGGTGTTTTGGTGAATGCCATGACAGTTATTAGGATTTTCATTGAATAGCTACATTGAGTAGTGTTACTGTTAGATCTGGCATCTTTGTGCTACTTATATTTTGTTACATTGACTCTGTGCATTTACACAAATGCTTACACTGCAAACTTTCACACTGGTACCCCTTTCACATTTGCAGCAAAATCCTGGTTTATGATGCTCAGCAACCTGGGATTTTACTGAATGTAAAACAAACTACCCTGCTCATTACCATGGTCGTCCGGAGACCCGGTGATTTCCACACTCTCAAGTTTGTAAGGGATATTGGTGACACATTTTATTCTCAACTTTACTACATATCTAAGTATACACTCTCATTAAAGATATGGCCATCCATATCCAACATTGGGGAATTTCTAACATTTATAACGTAGATAAATGATACATCATTTTTTTTGACTTGCATGCCAAACATGTAGTCTGGATAGTATACTATGAGCGGAATGCAATTAGCCATTGATTCCCGAGGGGGAGGGGTAATTCATTTGACGCCGATAGCCACCATTATTGGGGATTTTGTTTTACTGTCTGGGCACAGGAGAAATAAAATCCCTGATAAGTGCCTTTGTTCTTTTTTCCAGCTGAGATTGCGAAAACGCATGGATCCGTGAACTTATCCTATATCCTGTGTGGTTTTTCATTTTGTTTTTTCTCATGAAAACGGTTTCATTTTTCCTATAAAAAATAACGGGCATTGGGGGGGCGTGGCCTGGAGGCTGAATGGAGTGGCAGCACGAACGGGGAACTCCACTACAGCTGTGGAGATAATACCTCCTTGCCTCTCCCCCCATGCCCTATCCCTCCTAGAATCGGCCCCTGCTGCTGAGTGATCCCCCCTCTCCGAGGTGGACTAGCGCCGCGGAATCGAGGAGCCGGTTTACTGGTTCCTGCGGATTGCGCCCTGTCCACCATCCAGACGCCAGGGCCTCGATTTGGGTCCGGCGCTTTTGGCCACCTACAGTACCTGCCCGTGGAGCGCCTGCCGGGGGCCCTCGTCCTGCAACCTGCGCCCGGACCACCTTCTTCGGGACCACTGTGACTGGTAGTGCTCAAGGAGAGCTGGGGGACCGGCCGAACGCAGGCGCGAGGAGTCCGGAGTCCCGGCAGCGGCGGCCATCTTGGACCCCGTGAGCCGGGGGAAGCCGCGGAAGACGCATGACCCGGGTGGCGCCTCATCAAGCCGAGGTGAGCTGCCCTCCTGCCCGGAGACGATCATCTCCCCACTGCAGCCTTACACTTCCTCCCTGTGGGCGCCTGCCGCCGGGAACCCTGGTTGGAACGCCGGGGGGAGCACAGGCCCGTCCCTCCTGCGCTCTTGTCCTGGGGCTGGCTCCGTGGGCCTCCACTATATCACTGGCCCTTTCTAGATTATTTGGCCGGACCCCCTCCCCCTGTGCTGCTGTTGTCTGGAGGGCGCTGCCTTCCCCGTCCCCTTGACGGCCTGCGCCTCTCTGCCACTCCTGCGGCCCAGGACCCCGTGTTGGAGATCTGCCTGCTGTAGCCCTCCGAAGCCCACATTATACCCTGCCTGAGGGCCTCGGTTCCCTCTCTGGCCCTGCACGCTCCTGCACCTCCCTGCGGCCTCCTGCCTCTCCCGGTCTCCGTGGGGGCCTTTACTGCTGCCGAGCCCAGACGCCCTTTCCCCTGCTGCCTGGTCCTGGTGCTGCCCCGGTCACTGGCTGGTCCGTGTCCAGGTCTCATCCCCGCAGTTCCTGGACGGGGGTGGACCTCCAGAGTGTCCGGTCTCCTGCAGCCTCTGACTGTCTGACTCTTCTCCGGGACCACGTGGACCCTCCTCTATGCCGAAGCTCCCCGGCCCTGTCCTACCCGCCTTGCTCGGCTGGCCACGTCATGATGCTTCTCTAGAGCCCCCCGCCTTACCCCCCCTGGTCCTGAGCCTTACTGCTGGAGCGCCTTCTCTACCTCCCACCCTGCTGTCCACCCCCTTTCTCATATGTTCACGATGCCCAGGGGCGGCAAAAAGTCACAGGGGTCCGACCTCACCATTCCTTACTAAAAAGAGCACCCCGGCCAAGAGCAGGCCCGATGCTCCTGAACCCCCCCATGGTCCCTCCGATTCTGAGGCCGAAGACGACGATCTCACACCCCTTACCCGCAGGGACTTTCTCTCCCTCCTTAAGGAGATGCGGGATGTTAAAACCTCTGTCCAGGCTCTCCACTCCCTGAAATCCGATATTGCTGACATTGGCTCCAGAACGGATCAACTTGAACGGCGAGTGGAAGAGGTGGTGTTGTTCCAACAAGCGGTCGAGACAGACTTCCATCAACTCCGCCAAGATGTTGCCCAATTGCGGGAGGAGCATGAGGACCAAGACAATAGGGCGAGGAGAAATAACCTGAGGATTCGGGGTATTCCTGAGGAGGTCGAAGCGGCCCACCTTGATCTTTACCTTAAGCGCCTCTTTGCCCACCTATCACCTGACACCCCTGAAGAACTTCTTCTCCTGGATCGAGCGCATCGAGCCCACCGACCTCGTTCCCAAGACTCCTCCCAGCCCAGGGATGTCATCCTCCGACTGCACTACTTCACTGCGAAAGAGGCCATTATGAGAGAAGCCCGACGGCTGGGGTCTGTGACTTTCCAGAATGCCCCCCTGCAGATCTTCCAGGACTTATCCCCGCTCACCCTGGCCAAACGTAGAGACTTTAAACCCGTCACTTCCCTGCTCGCCGGTCATAATGTTAAATACCGCTGGGGTTTCCCTTTCCGTATCCTGGTTTGGCACCAAGGGAAGCTGCTCACGGCCAAGAACCTACCCGAGGCTCAAACGCTGCTCTCCAAGCTGGGTATCCACACCGCTGAGCAGGATATTTCTACTCAACGCCTGCCACCGCGGACACAGCGGAACTCGCCTCAGCCTCCCCGATCTGAGTGGTTTACGGTCCCAGCTTCTGCGGCCTACCCGGCTCCACCTCCAGTTCCCTGATGGACTTCTAGCTCTCTGTTTAATGTCTTCTCTTTATAATTGTGTCGACCTTTCCTGGTCGTACTCCCCTAGCCGGGGAGCTGTTTCACTTTAGATCTCCCGCATCCTGATTTCCCGACCCCTTCGTTGATTCTCGACTGTTTTGTTGTTATCCCTTGTTAAAATGTTAACATGTTAATATTCTAAAAAGTGATCATCTGTTTTTTTTCTCTACCCCCTGCTCCTCCCTTTCTTTCTGGAGCTGGCGCTCCATCTGTTCTTTGTTCCTGCTTTCTTTCCAGCTTTTTCCCTAAGGTCCCCCCAGGAGAGGTTTGCCTCCTATCCATCGCTATGTGGTGTTTGATCCATCATCTGGATCCCATGCCGCGCCCCCTTAGGGCTTTGAGCCCTCTTGCTGACCTGACCTAGGTGCCCTCCCGACACCTAGTATCCCTTCCCCCTGTCAGCACTACCGGTCCTGGCCCCTATTGCCGGATGACCAACTACCCTCCCATCCCTCCCGGTTTCCTTTCCTTCCTCCCTCCTTTCTGACCACGTTGTCTCTCGCTTTGTATCCTTCTTCTCTATCTCTCTTCTTCCTTCCCCTACTTTCAGTGTTCCACACTCCTTCTATTCTGCCTACTTCTTTGTTGCTTGCCCATGGGTCTCCGGGTACTCTCCTTTAATGTGAAGGGCTTGAATAGCCCTCAAAAGAGAGGTAAGCTCTTTGCCTCCCTTAAACTCCATAATGGCGACCTGGTCTTTCTCCAGGAGACTCACTTCCTACATAACTCCCAACCTACGCTGCAATGTAAACCATACCCTGATTCTTTCCATGCCTGTGATCATACAGCCAAGAAACGGGGGGTCGCGATTTTATTTGCCCGCCACCTCACCTTTGAGCTTCTAGATTCCCATGCCGACAAGGATGGCCGGTTTCTTGTTTTAGTGGGGAAACTTAATAACAAACTATGCACCCTAGCTAACGTCTATGCCCCTAACCAACGACAGGAACTATTCTTTGCAAAGCTAGATAGTCTCCTTAGTCCAGGTTCAAGAGAGATATAGGTCGGTATCTAGCGCAGTTAAGGGTGTCCTTGCCTTCTTTAGGGATCACCACAATTCTAGCCTCCTAAGCTAGATACTCTCCTTACTCTGAGAGCCGCCCTGGAGGCCTATGGCTTGTCTGGTGGCTTTCTCACTGGTGTCCTGGCACTATATTCCGCCCCCTCCGCCACAGTCTTAATCAATGGCGTCCCGTCTGCTCCGGTCCGCATTTCAAATGGTACACCTCAGGGATGCCCTCTCTCACCGCTAATATTTGCCCTCATTATTGAGCCCCTCGCTTCTCAAATTAGAGCTCATCCAAATATACATGGTATACAAGTAGGCCGTATCGATCCTAAAATCTCCCTCTTCGCTGACGACATTCTACTTTCTCTGACCCAGCCCCTTATCTCACTCCCAAATTTATTTTCAGTCCTGCATTCTGCATTCTTCGAGTCCAAGGCGACCTGATACTTGCTGGGGACTTTAACTCTGTTTTAAATCCACAGATAGACCGCTCTCCCTCTCTCCCCACTGCTTCCCCGTCGGACTCCCTCCGCTCTAGATCCCTCCTCCGTCTCATGCGATCCCAGCTTCTCTATGACTCCTGGAGGATAAAAGACCCCTCTGCTCGTGACTATACCTTTTTATTCTGCTCCTCATGATTCCTACTCCCGCATTGATATGGTCCTGCTCAGCCATGATCTCGCCTTGAATCTCCACGCTGCCCATATACACCCGTTGATCTGGTCTGATCATGCCCCTATCTCTTGCGACCTCTCGGGTCTGCTCTCAAACCCCCGCCCCATGACATGGCGTCTTAACGACTCCCTCCTTCACAACCCGGAGATACTTTCCCATCTTCGGGACAAGATTTCCGACTATTTTACCCTGAACGATTCCCCTCACATTTCTAGGTCCACTCTCTGGCTGGCACACAAGGCAGTTCTTCATGGGCACATTATCAGCCTGGCCTCAAAAACCAAAAAGCAGTCCCTCACTCAGTTTAACAAACTCTCTATTAAACTCCACACACTCGAGACCCAGCATAAGGCGTCTTCCGACCAGGCTGTCTTGTCTGAACTCCATACTGTCAAAGCAGAACTTGATCTCCTTCCCTCCAGACGGGTGGCCAAACGTCTCAAATGGCTTTGCCAGTCTTTTTACGAGAAGGCAGACAAGATCCTAGCGGCACGACTCCGTTCCACGAGAGCCAAAACTAATATTTCTATCAGAAACTTTCTCAATCAGCTTGTTCATGACCCCACCGCCATTAGGGATGCCTTCCAATCCTACTACGCTGACTTGTACAACCTTCCACCCCCCTCACCTGGTTCTTCCTCTCTGCCCCACTCTGACCTAGTCTCTCACTTTCTTTCAGCTTCTAACTTGCCTAGATTGCCTCAGGACACCATGGACCATCTTAACAGTGAGATCTCGGTGGAAGAAATTGCCCAGACTATACTCATGCAAAAAATTGGTAAATCCCCGGGCCCGGATGGGTTCACGGCTCTTTACTACAAAATTTTTTCCGATCTTCTCTCCCCCCACCTTCAGTCCTTGTTTAATAGGATTGTCCATGGCGACTCCTTTCCTCCTGAGATGTTGGAGGCTAGAATTGTGGTGATTCCTAAGGAAGGCAAGGACACCCTTAACTGCGCTAGCTACCGACCTATATCTCTCTTGAACCTGGACTTGAAAATCTTCGCTAAAATCCTAGCCAACCGCCTTAACCCGCATCTCCCTTCCCTTGTCCATTACGACCAGGTGGGGTTTATCCCGGGCCGCCAAGCGAGGAATAACGCCAAACGTGCTATTGATCTTATACACATCTCGAACTCCAGGGGATCCCCCGCTATCATGCTCTCTTTAGATGCTGAAAAGGCATTTGACCGGATCTCCTGGAGTTTTCTGAGAGCCGCCCTGGAGGCCTATGGCTTGTCTGGTGGCTTTCTCACTGGTGTCCTGGCACTATACTCCGCCCCCTCTGCCACAGTCTTAATCAATGGCGCCCCATCTGCTCCGGTCCGCATTTCAAATGGTACACGTCAGGGATTCCCTCTCTCACCGCTAATATTTGCCCTCATTATTGAGCCCCTCGCTTCTCAAATTAGAGCTCATCCAAATATACATGGTATACAAGTAGGCCGTATCGATCCTAAAATCTCTCTCTTCGCTGACGACATTCTACTTTCTCTGACCCAGCCCCTTATCTCACTCCCAAATTTATTTTCAGTCCTGCATTCTTACAGCCTTTTATCAGGCTACAAGATCAATTATTCCAAATCTGAGGTTATGCTGCTTCATGTCCCTCACCGAGAGGCTGAATCCCTTCGCACCAACTTCAATTTTAAATGGCAGCCCACAAAGATTAAATATTTGGGGATTTATTTGACCTCCCGCTACGACTCTCTCTTCCGGGAAAACTTTCCACCCCTCCTCACCAAAACACTAGCTGACCTGACATCCTGGAACAGTCTCTTCATTTCGTGGCTGGGCAGGATCATAGCGGTTAAAATTACCATAGTCCCCAAATGGCTTTACCTTTTCCAGACCCTCCCTGTGGCAGTCCCGGCCTCCTTTCTTCGCACTACCCAACGAGCCCTCGTGCGTTTTATCTGGAACCACAGACACCCCCCCCCCCCCCCCCCCCGCATCGCCGCCAATACCCTGAAACGGCCAACCTCCGCTGGCGGTAGAGGTCTTCCTGATATCACACTCTACTACCTAGCCTCCCACCTATCCCATATTGTCACCTCTTATGCTCCTCCGGGGTCTGTATCCTGGTTGGATATCGAGGCAGCCCTCGTTAACCTCTCGGACCTGCCCTCTACCTCCCGACCCCCAACCTCCAAACTCCTCCCCACTATTAAATTTAACCTTAAAATTTGGTACTCCCACTCCCTGAAGATGGGTCTTACCACTACCCCCTCGCCCTTGACCCCTATCTGGCAGAACCCTATGTTTCCTCCTGGATTCTCGATTACGAGATTCCGTACATGGATAACGCTGGGCTTCAAATTCCCGACTAATTTTGCCGATCGGGGTCAATGGCTGTCCCTACCTGACCCCCAACAGAAGATCCCTTCGTACTCACTTAATCCCTTTCAATTCCTACAAATCCGCCACTTCCTAGGTTCTCTGCCCTCCTCCACTTTGCTTCGAGTCCTCACCCCCTTTGAAAGTTTATGCATTAACTCTCACCTCTCCAAAGGCTTAATCTCCCAACTTTACTCCCTTTTACTAGATTCTTCCCTTCCCTCCTCCTGGCCCCACGAACTCGCATGGGAACGTGATCTTGGGCCTCCTCCAGAGAGCGAAGATTGGAAGGACATGAGACTGGGGATTGCTAAATGCTCTATTGCTACTGCTTTTAAGGAGACGGCTTACAAAATTTACTACCGTTGGTACTATACCCCTGACAGACTTAACAAACTCTTTCCGTCTTCCTCCCCTAATTGCTGGAGGAACTGCGGATCTAGAGGCACTATGCTACACATATGGTGGACCTGCCCGTCCATCGTTTCCTTTTGGAATCTAGTCCACTCCCTCCTTAACTCGCTTCTGGATTCCTCCGTGCTGAAGGATCCCTGGATGTTTTTGCTGTGTTACCCTCCCCCGATGCTTAATAAATTCTCCCAAAAACTGGCTACACATATTCTAACGGCGGCGAAATCGCTGATAGCTCTTAACTGGAAGAACCTCTCTCCCGTCTCTTAAAACCAAAATTTGGCATATTGCGTCAATGGAGAAGATTACACATTATCTCCACGACCGGGGTCACATTTTTGAGAAGGTTTGGGCCCCCTGGCTCGCTGCTGAACGTAGATCGCTATCTCCCCCCCCTTGCTCCTAGTTCCTTCCGCAGACCCATGGGCATTGCCTACTGCTCCGCCTCCATCGCCTCCCTCCTCTTCTTCTCTTTTCTCTTCCTCTCTCCTCTTCTTTTTCTCATCCTTATCTTCTCTCGTCTCTCCCTTGACCCCCCTCTCCCTCTTTCTCCTGATCTCACTATTTCCAGGATATGTACTGTGATTGGATTATACCGTGGTGTCCCCCCCCCCCCCCCCCCCCCCCGTCCCCCTCCTTTACCTCCCTCCCCGAATTTCATACTTGATTACTATTGTTCATTTTTTGATTATTCTCGCTGTTTATTTTAAAATTGTGGTTTCTGTTGGACGTCGGGTCTTATGACCACCTGTCCCATATGTCCATGTAATGTTTGTCTATCCTGTTTAACCACTTACAAATAAAGAATTTAATAAAATAAAATAACGGGCATTAATTGAATTGGCTGGAAAAAAAAATTGGCAAAAATAATTGTGAATAGCACGTTTTTTTTTTTTTGTTTTTTTTTAAATGTGCCAAAATTCACCACTGCTATTTTAATTCCCCTTACTATAGCAAATTGAGCAAAGGAAATGTTCAGTAACAGTGCCACCTAGTGTCAGTATTTATTCAATGCAAGAATTTATTCTCAGGTTTGAGGTGTGTACAGATATGTCCTCATTCGTATTTGCTGCAGTCATGCTTTGTATGCCAGGTCCTGGGAGAATCTTCAATAATCTTTTTTTCATTTTTTGCTGAAAATACATCATATGCCAACACAATGCAGCTGGGGCGCACAAGGAGGCTCATTTATGTGCGTGCAATCTTTCTGCTGCCGTTGCTTATCTTTTGCTGTAAGTGCGTTCATATTCTAGTATGGACAGAAGCTACCTGAGCTAATTTAAAAACTCCATCTGGGTGGCCATGACATGCCTACATTTGGCCATACGCTGCACATTTCCATCCCCAAACCCTATCTTCAGGTCACTCATTTTGCGACTGATTCCTTGTTTCAATTACTATAGCAGATCAATTGCTGCTTGTGTGCACTGCGGCTCAGATGCATTCGCAGTAAAAATTGACCAATGTGCGCTTTGGACCACACCTGAATGAGCCTCTAGGACAGAGGTTCTCAAACTGCGTGCCGTGGGATACTTGCAGGGTTGCCTCAGATTGGTGGTCCAGGACCAATTCAAACTATTGTCAAAATATTAGTGCTTGTGGATGTCGATAATAAAATGTGGACAAACAGAAGCACATCTTCTTACCACATAATTGAAACTTGATGACATATAAACATAATTTACTTATTTCAATTTTTTAATCTTCTACATTTCTCAATAAGAAACGTTTGGCATAGGGCTGCCATTAAAAAAATAAATAAAAAAAATAAAATATATATATATATATATATATATATATATATATATATATATATATATGAAGCAAACAAGACTGCGGGCACTCTGAGACTTGAAGCAAAATACTGCTGTATTAAAAATGACACATAATGTCCAACGTTTCGGGGTCAACACACCCCTTTGTCAAGGAAAAATAGCAATGAAGTGAGTGAGAAAAAGCTTACCTAAATACCCAGTAGAAGCCCGCCAAGTGGAAAGCGCCGCCCTTGGTTCCGTTCCCTGAACCCAGGTCTGGCGCGCACCTCACGCGTCATCAATGACGAGGGGCCGGGTTGTCAGGGTAACCCAGACGCCCGGCGCTCCTGTCAGCTCGCGTTAAGTAAACAAAGCGTGTAATAACTACAGTGCCCGTGCTAGAGAACCCAGAAATCAGAAGGGAGATCGTGCAGAGAAAAACATATTGATAGACCCTGCTCGCCTGACGCAAGCCTGCTGACAGCTGTATTAATAGCAACTGCACGTAACTTGTTGCAGAAATGTGAGGGACCCGTGTCAGTGTGTGGCGGTCCCGATAACAAAGCGTTGGTGTTCCCTAAGTGACAGGTGGTAGTGACAGGGGTAAAAAGGGCTGGACTTGAATCAATGAGTACCAGCCATACCAGAGGTGGTTCCCAGCAGTTGTAGATATTGGCACAAACCAGCTGGAATCATGATAATAAAATCGAGAGAGAAAAAGTGACTAGGAACCTGTATAAATAAATATATTCACGTGAAAGGTGATTGATTAACGAAAATTATTTGCTGTTGCCTGAATAGGGTAACGTGTGATCCATATTGGATACTGGTGTTAAATGCTAGTGGCTCGCGACACTGGCGGCAGGGTGTCTCTCGCTTATGATACAAAATGAATAACTTATGTGGAGTCTAAGAAAATGAAAAAGTTACATACTGCAACACTGAGGGGAATATAACAAACCCTACTAAGGGGGAATCCATGATCCCCATAATGCAAGGGGGGACCTAATCTAGAAGTGGGGTACATTCAAAGGAAAACATTCCACGGCATAATCTCGTTTAAGGCGTGGGGGTTGATGGTCCCCAATCGGTAGATCCATTTTGCTTCTAGCTTTAACAGGAGTCCATCCCTGTCACCACCTCTTCGGTTCTTGGGGATATGGTCAATCACCATCTGTTTTAGGTCACTGAGCTAATGTCCTTTTTCCAAAAAATGTCTCGCCACTGGTTGGTCAGACCCTTTTCCACTGGACGCTTGCTTAACAGCCGCTGGGGGTTCCGCTGGGGGTAATGGTCCTCGAAGGGGGGGGTGCCGGTGATTGTGGGGGGGGGCGCTGAGGGTGCTGGTGATCGGCAGGGGGGTGGGTGAGCTGGGGATCATGGGGGGGGGGGGTGCTGGTGATCGGTGGGTGCCGCTGAGGGTGCTGGTGATCGGTGGGAACCGCTGGGGGTGCTGGTGATCGTGAGAGGGGGGGCGCTGGAGGTGCTGGTGATTGGCGGGGGGGTGATGGTGATCGGTGTGGTGGTGGGGGGGGCGCTGGAGGGTGGTGCTGGGGATCATGGGGGGGGGGGGGGGGGAGTGCTGGTGATCGGTTGGAGCCGCTGAGGGTGATGGTGATCGGTGGGAGCCGCTGGGGGTGATGGTGATCGGTGGGGGTGGGGGGGGTGGGGGGGGGGGTTGCCGGAGGGTGGTGATCGGCGGAGGGGTGCTGGTGATCGGCAGGGGGGGTGCTGGTGATCGTGGGGGGGGCCCACTGGAGGTGCTGGTGAACTGTGGGGGGGGGGGCACTGGAGGTGCTGGTGATCGGTGGGGGGTGCTGGTGATCGGTGGGGGGGAGGCACTGGAGGTGCTGGTGATCGGCGGGGGGGGTGCTGGTGATTGGTGGGGGGGTGCTGGTGATTGGTGGGGGGGTGCTGGTGATCGGTGGGGTGGGCCCACTGGAGGTGCTGATGATCGGTGGGGTGGTGCTGGTGATCGGTGGGGGGGGGCCCACTGGAGGTGCCCACTGGAGGTGCTGGTGATCGGTGGGGGGGGCCCACTGGAGGTGCTGGTGATCAGTGGGGGGGTGCTGGTGATCGGTGGGGGGGCCCACTGGAGGTGCAGGTGATCGGCAGGGTGTGCCGTTGATCGGTGGGGGGGTGCAGGTGATCGGCTGGGGGGTGCCGTTGATCGTGGGGGGGCCACTGGAGGTGCTGGTGATCGGTGGGGGGGGCCCACTGGAGGTGCTGGTGATCAGTGGGGGGGTGCTGGTGATCAGTGGGGGGGCTCACTGGAGGTGCAGGTGATCGGCAGGGTGTGCCGTTGATCGGTGGGGGGGTGCAGGTGATCGGCTGGGGGGTGCCGTTGATCGGTGGGGGGGTGCTGGTGATCGGTGGGGGGGGGGGGGGCACTGGAGGTGCTGGTGATCGGTGGGGGGGTGCTGGTGATCGGTGGGGGGCCCCACTGGAGGTGCAGGCGATCGGCGGGGTGTGCCGTTGATCGGTGGGGGGGTGCAGGTGATCGGCTGGGGGGTGCCGTTGATCGGTGGGGGGGTGCTGGTGATCGGGGGGGTGCTGGTGATCGTGGGGGGTGCTGGTGGTCGGGGGCAGCACACAACCACCCATACCCTATCACATACAACATCTACCCCTACCCGTAAACCACATACACCTCAAACCTCCCCCACCAATAAAACACTATAAAACTACTATTCTACACCTTCACATTTCTCTGGAGGTTACGGGGGCGTAGCCCCTTACGACGGTGTGAAGAGCGCCCGTAGGGCGCGATGAATCACCTAGTATGTATGTATGTATGTATGTATGTATGTATGTATGTATGTATATATATATATATATAGAGATAGAGATAGAGATATATGTGTGTGTGTATGTATATATAATTATGACAGTCACAGATGTGTCCTCATGCATCTAGCCTCAATGCACCATGCTGCACGAGTTGCATGGCACGAGCGAGCCGCCAGGTCACATGCAACTTTGCGAACGTCTGGCTTCTTTTTCCTGCCCAGGATACGTCTAGGTCTCAACGCACTGAGACTAGGACACACAAGGAGATTGTGCTGATTAATTTGATACATGACACTTGTATATTGGGGGTAATTCTGAGTTGATCGCAGCAGCAAGTTTGTTAGCAATTGGGCAAAACCATGTGCACTGCAGGGGGGGCAGATATTACATTTGCAGAGAGAGTTAGATTTGGGTGGGTTATTTTGTTCCTGTGCAGGGTAAATACTGGCTGCTTTATTTATACACTGCAATTTAGATTTCAGTTTGAACACGCCACACCCAAATCTAACTCTCTGCACATGTTATATCTGCCCCTCCTGCAGTGCACATGGTTTTGCCCAACTGCTAACAAATTTGCTGCTGCGATCAACTCAGAATTAGGCCCATTGTGTGTGACTGAGTCTGTATACGGAGCACAACAGAACTTGTAGCACTCTGTGTACAGATTCAGAGACTCAGTTGCACACAGATATACAAGTGTCATATCACATTAATCAGCAATCTCCTAGAGCAGTGGTTCCTAATAAATAAATATATATATATATATATATATATATATATATATATATATATACACACACACACACAATGGAAAAACTGCACACTTTAAAAGGAATATTCAGGTGTTCTTGCATAAAAATAAAAACACAGGAAGTTATCGATAACGAGCACTGCATGCTGGTCTAGGAAGTGCGTTCCAGCACGCGATGGCGTGCGGTCCATTGCTACGAATGCCGGCTGGCTCTATCCTCAACGGTACGGGTGGTGGGAATCAGTGACGACAGGTGATAGATATCTGATGGCTAATGAGAGGCGCCCCACTATTTTTAAGTCCAACATGTGCAGTATGTGGTATGATGCTCTTGAGAACGGTGGGACACCACCGAAACAGTTGTCGGGCTGCGGGGTGAAATATCTCCATACCGAGGACCCCGTTTCAATACGATAAGTGACAAGTTGAACCATGAAACTGTGTTTTTATGCATTTTTTTTTTTTTTTATATTACCCCATGAATTAAGTTTTCATATTTCAAAGTGGTGTGCTGGTCTCCTTCTTTTTTTTTTTTTTTTTTTTTTTTTTTTTGCTAACATGCAAATGGACCGAAGAACTGCTGGATATGGATACACCTTCTCATTCAATGGTTTTTATTTATTTTAATTATTTTCTACATTGTAGATTAATATTGAAGACATCAAAACTATGATAGAACACACATGGAATTATGATGTAAACTGAAAAGTGTTGAACAAATTAAAATGTTTTATATTTCTCAAAATAGCCCCCTTTTGCTTTGACAGCTTTGCACACTATTGGCATTCTCTCAATCAGCTTCATGAGGTACTCTCCTGTAATGGTCAACAGTCATGAAGGAGTTCCCAGAGGTGCTGAGCACTTGTTGGCTGCTTTTCCTTCACTCTGCGGTCCAAATCATCCCAAAACATCTCAATTGGGTTTAGGTCGGATGATTGTGGAGGCCACTACCTTCTTGGTCAAGTAGCCCTGACATAGCCTGGAGGTGTGTTTGGGGTCATTGTCTTGTTGAAAAACAAATGATGGTCCCAGCAAGCGCAAACCAGATGGGATGGCATGGCGCTGCAGAATGCTGTGGTAGCCATGCTGGTTAAGTGTGCCTTGAATTTTGAAAAATCACCAACAGTGTCACCAGCAACGCATCCCCACACCTCATCCTCCATGCTTCACAGTGGGAACCACACATGCAGAAATCATCTGCTCACGTTCTCTGCATCTCACAAAGACCCTGCGGTTGAAACCAAAAATCTCAATTTCTCTGACGTCCTAGTGGATGCTGGGAACTTCGTAAGGACCATGGGGAATAGCGGCTCCGCAGGAGACTGGGCACAAAAGTAAAAGCTTTAGGACTACCTGGTGTGCACTGGCTCCTCCCCCTATGACCCTCCTCCAAGCCTCAGTTAGATTTTTGTGCCCGGCCGAGAAGGGTGCATTCTAGGACTCTCCTGAGTTTCTAGGAAAAAGTTTAGTTTTAGGTTTTTATTTTCAGTGAGACCTGCTGGCAACAGGCTCACTGCATCGAGGGACTAAGGGGAGAAGAAGCGAACCTGCCTGCTTGCAGCCAGCTTGGGCTTCTTGGCTACTGGACACCATTAGCTCCAGAGGGACCGAACACAGGCCCAGCCTCTGAGTCCGGTCCCAGAGCCGCGCCGCCGGCCCCCTTACAGAGCCAGAAGCAAGAAGAGGTCCGGAAAATCGGCGGCAGAAGACATCAGTCTTCACCAAGGTAGCGCACAGCACTGCAGCTGTGTGCCATTGCTCCTCAGGCACACTTCACACTCCGGTCACTGAGGGTGCAGGGCGCTGGGGGGGGGCGCCCTGAGCAGCAATAAAAACACCTTGGCTGGCGAAAATACATCACATATAGCCCCCAGGGCTATATGGATGTATTTTAACCCCTGCCAGAATACAGCAAAAAGCGGGAGAAAAGTCCGCCGAAAAGGGGGCGGATCCTATCTCCTCAGCACACTGGCGCCATTTTCCCTCACAGCTCCGCTGGAAGGACGTCTCCCTGACTCTCCCCTGCAGTCCTGCACTACAGAAAAGGGTAAAACAAGAGAGGGGGGCGCAGTATTAACATAACAGCAGCTATAAGGGGAAACACACTTATATAAGGTTATCCCTATATATATATATATATATATATATATATATATATATATATATATATATATATATATATATATATATATATATAGCGCTCTGGTGTGTGCTGGCATACTCTCCCTCTGTCTCCCCAAAGGGCTAGTGGGGTCCTGTCCTCTATCAGAGCATTCCCTGTGTGTGTGCTGTGTGTCGGTACGATTGTGTCGACATGTATGAGGAGGAAAATGATGTGGAGGCGGAGCAATTGCCTGTAATGGTGATGTCACCCCCTAGGGAGTCGACACCTGAGTGGATGGGCTTATGGAAGGATTTACGTGATAGTGTCAGCTCTTTACAAAAGACAGTTGATGACATGAGACAGCCGGCTACTCAGCTTGTGCCTGTCGGGGCGTCTCAAATGCCATCAGGGGCTCTAAAACGCCCGTTACCTCAGATGGCAGATACAGATGCCGACACGGATACTGACTCCAGTGTCGACGGTGAAGAGACGAATGTGACTTCCAGTAGGGCCACACGTTACATGATTGAGGCAATGAAAGATGTTTTACACATTTCTGATAGTACAAGTACCACTAAAAAGGGTATTATGTTTGGTGAGAAAAAACTACCCGTAGTTTTTCCTGCATCTGATGAATTAAATGAAGTGTGTGATGAAGCGTTGGTTTCCCCCGATAAAAAACTGTTAATTCCTAAAAAGTTATTGGCATCATACCCTTTCCCGCCAGAGGATAGGGCACGTTGGGAAACACCCCCTAGGGTGGATAAAGCGCTCACACGCTTGTCAAAACAGGTGGCACTACCGTCTCCTGATACGGCCGCCCTTAAGGAACCTGCTGACAGAAAGCAGGAGAATATCCTAAAATGTATATACACACATACTGGTGTTATACTGCGACCAGCAATCGCCTCAGCCTGGATGTGCAGTGCTGGGGTGGCTTGGTCGGATTCCCTGACTGACAATATTGATACCCTGGATAGGGATAGTATATTACTGACTATAGAGCATTTAAAAGATGCCTTTTTATATATGCGTGATGCACAGAGGGATATTTGCCGACTGGCATCAAGAGTAAGTGCGCTGTCCATTTCTGCCAGAAGGGGGTTATGGACGCGGCAGTGGTCAGGTGATGCGGATTCCAAAAGGCATATGGAAGTATTACCTTATAAAGGGGAGGAGTTATTTGGGGTAGGTCTATCAGACCTGGTGGCCACGGCAACTGCTGGGAAATCCACATTTTTACCCCAGGTAGCCTCTCAACATAAGAAGACGCCGTATTATCAGGCGCAGTCCTTTCGGCCCCATAAGGGTAAGAGGGCAAAAGGCTCCTCATTTCTGCCCCGTGGCAGAGGAAGAGGAAAAAGGCTGCAGCAGACAGCCAGTTCCCAGGAACAGAAGCCCTCTCCCGCTTCTGCCAAGTCCTCAGCATGACGCTGGGGCTTTACAAGCGGACTCTGGTACGGTGGGGGCCCGTCTCAAGAATTTCAGCGCGCAGTGGGCTCACTCACAAGTGGACCCCTGGATCCTTCAGGTGGTATCTCAGGGGTACAAATTGGAATTCGAGACGTCTCCCCCTCGCCGTTTCCTAAAGTCTGCTTTACCGACGTCTCCCTCCGACAGGGAGGCGGTATTGGAAGCCATTCACAAGCTGTATTCTCAGCAGGTGATAATCAAGGTAACCCTCCTGCAACAGGGAAAGGGGTATTATTCCACTCTGTTTGTGGTACCGAAGCCGGACGGCTCGGTGAGACCTATTTTAAATCTAAAATCTTTGAACACTTACATACAGAGGTTCAAATTCAAGATGGAGTCACTCAGAGCAGTGATCGCGAACCTGGAAGAAGGGGATTATATGGTGTCTCTGGACATCAAGGATGCTTACCTCCATGTCCCAACTTACCCTTCTCATCAAGGGTACCTCAGGTTTGTGGTACAGAACTGCCACTATCAGTTTCAGACGCTGCCGTTTGGATTGTCCACGGCACCCCGGGTCTTTACCAAAGTAATGGCCGAAATGATGATACTCCTTCGAAAGAAAGGAGTTTTGATTATCCCTTACTTGGACGATCTCCTGATAAGGGCAAGATCCAGGGAACAGTTGGTAGTCGGAGTAGCACTATCTCAAGTAGTGCTGCGGCAGCACGGTTGGATTCTCAATATCCCAAAATCGCAGCTGATCCCGACGACACGTCTTCTATTCCTAGGAATGATCCTGGACACAGTCCAGAAAAAGGTGTTTCTCCCGGAAGAGAAAGCCAGGGAGTTATCCGAGCTAGTCAGAAACCTCCTAAAACCAGGACAAGTATCAGTGCATCAATGCACGAGGGTCCTGGGAAAAATGGTGGCTTCCTACGAAGCAATCCCATTCGGCAGATTCCACGCAAGAACATTTCAGTGGGACCTGCTGGACAAATGGTCCGGATCGCATCTTCAGATGCATCAGCGGATAACCCTGTCCCCAAGAACAAGGGTGTCTCTCCTGTGGTGGTTGCAGAGTGCTCATCTTCTAGAGGGCCGCAGATTCGGCATTCAGGACTGGGTCCTGGTGACCACGGATGCCAGCCTGAGAGGCTGGGGAGCAGTCACACAGGGAAGAAATTTCCAGGGCTTGTGGTCAAGCCTGGAGACATTACTTAACATAAATATTCTGGAGTTAAGGGCCATTTACAATGCTCTAAGCCAAGCAAGACCTCTGCTTCAAGGTCTGCCGATACTGATCCAGTCGGACAACATCACGGCAGTCGCCCACGTAAACAGACAGGGCGGCACAAGAAGCAGGAGGGCAATGGCAGAAGCTGCAAGGATTCTTCGCTGGGCGGAAAATCATGTGATAGCACTGTCAGCAGTGTTCATTCCGGGAGTGGACAACTGGGAAGCAGACTTCCTCAGCAGGCACGACCTCCACCCGGGAGAGTGGGGACTTCACCTAGAAGTCTTCAACATGATTGTAAACCGTTGGGAAAAACCAAAGGTGGACATGATGGCGTCCCGCCTCAACAAAAAACTGGACAGGTATTGCGCCAGGTCAGGGGACCCTCAGGCAATAGCTGTGGACGCTCTGGTAACACCGTGGGTGTACCAGTCAGTGTATGTGTTCCCTCCTCTGCCTCTCATACCCAAGGTATTGAGAATCATAAGACGGAGAGGAGTGAGAACTATACTCGTGGCTCCGGATTGGCCAAGAAGGACTTGGTACCCGGAACTTCAAGAGATGCTCACAGAGGACCCATGGCCTCTACCTCTAAGAAGGGACCTGCTCCAGCAAGGACCCTGTCTGTTCCAAGACTTACCGCGGCTGCGTTTGACGGCATGGCGGTTGAACACCGGATCCTGAAAGAGAAAGGCATTCCGAAGGTAGTCATCCCTACCCTGATCAAAGCCAGGAAGGATGTAACCGTAAAGCATTATCACCGCATTTGGCGGAAATACGTTGCTTGGTGCAAGGCCAGGAAGGCCCCTACGGAGGAATTTCAACTGGGTCGATTCCTACATTTCCTGCAAACAGGAGTGTCTATGGGCCTCAAATTGGGATCCATTAAGGTTCAGATTTCGGCCCTGTCGATTTTCTTCCAGAAAGAACTGGCTTCAGTGCCTGAAGTTCAGACGTTTGTCAAGGGGGTGCTGCATATACAGCCTCCTTTTGTGCCTCCAGTGGCACCTTGGGATCTCAATGTAGTTTTGGGGTTCCTAAAATCACATTGGTTTGAACCGCTTAAATCTGTGGATTTAAAATATCTCACGTGGAAAGTGGTCATGCTGTTGGCCTTGGCTTCGGCCAGGCGCGTGTCAGAATTGGCGGCTTTATCCTATAAAAGCCCTTACCTGATTTTTCATACGGACAGGGCAGAATTGAGGACTCGTCCTCAATTTCTCCCTAAGGTGGTTTCAGCGTTTCACCTGAACCAGCCTATTGTGGTACCTGCGGCTACTAGGGACTTGGAGGACTCCAAGTTGCTGGACGTAGTCAGGGCCCCTGAAAATATATGTTTCCAGGACGGCTGGAGTCAGAAAATCTGACTCGCTGTTTATCCTGTATGCACCCAACAAGCTGGGTGCTCCTGCTTCTAAGCAGACTATTGCTCGTTGGATTTGTAGTACAATTCAGCTTGCACATTCTGTGACAGGCCTGCCACAGCCAAAATCTGTAAAAGCCCATTCCACAAGGAAGGTGGGCTCATCTTGGGCGGCTGCCCGAGGGGTCTCGGCTTTACAACTTTGCCGAGCAGCTACTTGGTCAGGGGCAAACACGTTTGCTAAATTCTACAAATTTGATACCCTGGCTGAGGAGGACCTGGAGTTCTCTCATTCGGTGCTGCAGAGTCATCCGCACTCTCCCGCCCGTTTGGGAGCTTTGGTATAATCCCCATAGTCCTTACGGAGTTCCCAGTATCCACTAGGACGTCCGAGAAAATAAGAATTTACTTACCGATAATTCTATTTCTCGTAGTCCGTAGTGGATGCTGGGCGCCCATCCCAAGTGCGGATTGTCTGCAATACTTGTACATAGTTATTGTTAACTAAATCGGGTTATTGTTGTTGTGAGCCATCTTTCCAGAGGCTCCTCTGTTATCATGCTGTTAACTGGGTTCAGATCACAAGTTGTACGGTGTGATTGGTGTGGCTGGTATGAGTCTTACCCGGGATTCATGAATCCTTCCTTATTGTGTACGCTCGTCCGGGCACAGTATCCTAACTGAGGCTTGGAGGAGGGTCATAGGGGGAGGAGCCAGTGCACACCAGGTAGTCCTAAAGCTTTTACTTTTGTGCCCAGTCTCCTGCGGAGCCGCTATTCCCCATGGTCCTTACGGAGTTCCCAGCATCCACTACAGACTACGAGAAATAGAATTATCGGTAAGTAAATTCTTATTTTCACTGGTCTAATGTCCATTCCTTGTGTTTCTTGGCCCAAACAATTCTCTTCTTGTTAATCATCCTCAATAGTGGCTTCTTCGCAGCAGTTCGACCGTGAAGGCCTGATTCATGCAGTCTCCTCTGAACAGTTGATGTTGAGATTTGATTGCTACTTAAATTCATGTGGGCTCTAATCTGAGGTGCTTTTAAGCAGCGGTTTCTGAGGCTGGTAACTAATGAACTTATCCTCTGCAGCAGAGGTTACTCTTGGTCTTCCTTTCCTGGGACGGTCCTCATGAAAGCCAGTTTCATCATAGTGTTTGATGGTTTTTGCAACTGCACTTGAGGATGCATTCAATGTTCTTGGAATTTTTCATATCGACCGACCTTCATGTCTTTAAAGTAATGATGGACTGTCGTTTCTCTTTGCTGAGTTGAGTGGTTCGTGCCATAATATGGATTAAAACAGTAGTCAAATAGAAGTGTCCACTGTGTACTAACCCTACCTCTGCACAACACAACTGATGGTCTCAAACACATTAAGAAGGCAAGTAATTCTACAAATTGACTCTTGACAAGGCACACCTGTTAATTCAAATCCATTCCAGGAGAGAGATTGAGAGAATGCCAAAAGTATGCAAAGCTGTCATCAAAGCAAAAGGGGGCTACTTTGAGGAATCTAAAATCATACTTGCCTAGCTGACCCTCTCCATGAGGGAGAAAATGCTCTGTTCCTGGACTTTCCTGGTAATGTATGATTGCCATCACCTGTGGTGAAACACCTTTCTTATCAATTAACTAGCTCACCACAGGTGATGGCAATCATACATTACCAGGAAAGTCCAGGAACAGAGCATTTTCTCCCTCATGGAGAGGGTCAGGTAGGCAAGTAGGTCTAAAATATAAAACATATTTTGATTTGTTTAACACTTTTTTGTTTACAACATAATTCCATATGTGTTCTTTCATAGTTTTGATGTCTTCAGTATTAATTTACAATGTAGAAAAATGATTAAAATAAATAAAAACCATTGAATGAGAAGGGGTGTCCAAACTTTTGACTGGTACTGTATGTACGTGTATGTGTGTATGTATGTGTGTGCATATGTATATGTATATCTAACACACACAGAACGCCGGCACTCTGTCCGCCCCCTGGGCTAACTGGCTGCTGGTGCCTTCCACTAGGGTGTTACCCCCATATTCATCCATCAAAAACGAGGCGGCACTCAGAGACTTCAAGCAGCAAACGAATTTAGTGCAAAAACTGCAGTGAAA